>NC_139219.1:126272965-126560465 GCF_055691185.1 Crinia signifera | reverse complement strand
TGGTCAGCAAGATTGTACAAATGTATTTGAAACTTAGGACTAAAGCATGTCATGTTTTTTACTTTTTGGGTGTTCTCTACAAATGTTCACAAATATACTTAACTAATTAGAAATACTGGAACGGTAAAAATAATTAAATTAAGAGCTGACCAATTTAAAGGGGGTGGGGGGGGTTGTATCATATAGCTCACTGCAGCAGGCCCAGTACCTTCAAAAATGTGAGGTATACATATGCAAACCAAGAAGGGGCACTCGGAGACTGTTGTATGGAAAATAACTTGTAGTCATTCACAGGTGAATGACTTTGAATACAAGTTATTTTTCATACAACAGCCTCCGAGGGCCGCTTCTTGGTTTGCATTTTTATGTATGTATGTATTAGAGATGTGCAGGCTCTGATTTACTCTGATTTCAAATCAGGATCTTATTGGCTATCATCTGTCAACAACTGTCATGTGATTTTGGATAGCCAATAAGATCCTGCTTTGAAATCCGAGTAAATCAGCCTGCACATCTTTAGTATGTATAAATATTTATTATGTCATATGTGTCTATATGGCCAATGGGGCAGCACTCATGGTATATATAAAAAGGGTGCCTTCCTAGGTTACCCAAGCCAGGGGTCTGGAATACAGCAGACGAATGGAGGCACTCCCAAATAAAGTGACACAAACTTGTGTACTCAATCAACAATTTGTGGTTTATTCACCGCGTCATCAGGATAAAGTATACAACTTGCAGGTACAGATTGAGACTGACTGTCCATGTCTTTGTCAGGCTGATCAGGAGCAACAGACCACCCATTGCAATCAGCACTGGATCAACCCACCTCACAAGTGTACACCATGGTTAATCATTATATTAATTTACAAATATATACACATATATAATTTACAAATATGAAATACAAAGTTACAAGTATACAAAAATACAGAAAGGTACATAAGTGCATAAAAATCATAGGAAAACCGTAAATAGTTTTGCATTTGACACATTTTTATAAGATTAGTTTTTAGAATATTGCTCACCTACTTTGCTATAAATTTAAATATACTATACATTTAGATACACCTTAATTGCATGTCTATATTATGTACAAGCTGATCCGCCCGGCGTTGCCTGGGAAAAACTTGCTTTTTTTTGTTATTTCCAATATTGCTGTAAAATTTCATCTTATGCTGTGCCAAAGACCTAAGATTGTAATTTGGTAAAGCCTCCACCATAATATTAGAATGTGTTTGCATTGATACTCAATGACCGCAATGAAATCAGGTGTGGTGGTGGTGGTGGTGTTTAAAACACACTGCTCCTGACTTAGCTTGTGTGTGTTGATGAATTTCACATCCACTCCTGAGATTTAGCACCTATGACATACCCTTCAACATCTAAGGTCAGAAATCAGTATAAAATCAGAAGGGGGTGTGGCCATGGAAAAGGGGTGTGGTCACCTCCATTTCTATTGGGGAGGACAGAGAAAGGGTGTCTTTGGTTGGTGCACCAAAAGAGAATTTAATAATAAAATATGACTTTTATTGGTTTCATTAAAATAGCTGTGAAGATATAAAAAAATACATAGGACAACATTGAGTGATTTAAAAAGGATATAATATATCCTCACCTAGTGGGACACTGTCGCTGAATAATTTTATAAAGCACGGTGGTTGAAATTTAAGAGTGGAAAGTTATGTCTGGTATTGACAGTTTTACAGTGTGTATGCTTATCCAGGATGTAACCATTATCAAATACAATGTATATATTCCTGGTGCTCACTATGCAGTAGCGATAAGCGCCTGAACACGGGTGTGATCCCATTTCAGCGCTACCGCTGGCTGGAGCCGCTAGTTCCACAGCCTGTGTGCTGACCGCAGATCTGTGTCTGAGGTGTGCCGCCGTGCACTCCCTCGCTCTTGCATGTCAGATCAGACAGGAGTGTACCAGACTGTCAATACCAGACATAACTTTTCCACTCTTAAATTTCAACCACCGTGCTTTATAAAATTATTCTGGGACAGTGTGAAGTGGGGTCCCACTAGGTGAGGATATATTATATCCTTTTTAAATCACTCAATGTTGTCCTATGTGTGCTTCGTGTTGTTTTTATATCTTCGCAACTATTTTAATGAAACCGATAAAAGTCATGTTTTATTATTAAATTCTCTTTCACCTACATGCAGCAGGAGCCACTGCAGTCATTACATGTGGGGATAGAGTAGGTGTACTGGAGGAGTGGCACTTTAAGAAAACTTTACTGCTGCAGGCTCCTCCCTCCTCTATCCCCACCCAGACCCCAGTCTTAGAAAAAGTGCCCGGAGGAGTAGGTTCTCTGGGCCTCTTCTCCTCAGGGAGTTAGGTCTTTTTACTTTTATTCTTTGGAAATTTTTATTTTTAACTGCTGAACATCAGGCAGACCCCTCCGCAGGGTCTGCCTGCTCCGTGGGACCTGGAGGGGTGCTGGTCGCCACTGCCCGCAGTGCGCCTTCCACGCATCCGGTCACCGGTGCCACCGCATCGGGGACCCGCCGCAGCTGCACGCGGCTCGCGTTACGGGTCCAAGGCCTGGCCACTGCTCCAGGAATGAAGGCAGCATCGCTGCAGGTAAGCGGCGCTGTGCGCCGAAATGTGGCCTGAGACGGGCGGGCGCACCCGTTCTCTAATGTTACAGCAGCCGAAGTCCTGACGGCCGCCATTTTGGTGTGCGTCAGTGGGGACAGAATCAGAGCAGAGGCTGTACACAGCGCTCCGCTCTAGCAAAGCTACGCGCCGGAGGGAGAGGGAGGGCTTAGGTGACGTCACCGGGTGCCGCCCTTTCTCTCTCTCTCTCTCTCTGCCGGCGCCATTGCTGTCCCACCGCAAGGCTGATCTGAGGACATCGTGTACCGCGCTCCAGCGCACGCACTGCAGTCCAGCGCTCCCCCTTATCCACTACAGAGAAGGTCTGTAAGTTACTGGGGGATTATTTTTGTGCACAGTTTACAGAGATTGTGCATAATCTCTGATACAAGGGCGGAAGGCTCCCCCTCCCTATCCTAGCTCAGCTCCGCTGCTCTAGGCATAGAATATCTGTTGCTTACAGTGTGTGCACTTAGTATATTTGTGTCTGTGTGAGTGTGTGATTCTAGAACTAATCTCATACACTGACAATATGGCAGGAAAAGCGGCCTCCAAGGCTGCTCTTAAAGTTTTCACCTGTAAAACTTGTAAGGAGCAATTCACCCAGCATATAAAGGGTGTTTCTTTGTGTGAATCTTGTTATCAGGCAAAGCACACACAGGATGTGGAGCCTCAGACACAGACTTCTCAGTCAGATTCTTCTGAACCTTTGTTACAGGATGTGTTGGCTGGATTAGCTGCAGAATTAGCTGCTTCCAGGAAGGACAGGGAGCGTTTTCAGGCTCACCTCTCCATGATGGGTTCTACTGAACCAGCCTGGGTTAAGACCCTTATACAGTCTGTGGGCTCTTTGTCCAACCCAGTGGCTGGCCCTTCACGCCCTCCACAAAAGCGTCCTAGATCACCCATAGGTTCAATACAGGCAGCTGATATTGATACTGATGGGGATGAGGATGTGGATTTACTTCAGGTAGATGAACCTGAACACATTCAGGATGAGGCGCTACAGCGTGATGATCCTCAGGGGGTAGAGGGCCTGATTCAAGCAGTTCGCACCACACTTAATTTGGTTGAGGAGGATGCTCCTGTTCCTTTGTCCATATTTGGTCGGACACAAAAGCATCAGGTTACCTTCCCTGATTCGGATGAATTGGACAGACCACTTATTAATGTGTGGAAAACGCCAGACAGAAAATTCCAATTGTCTAGGTGCATGAAACTGCTCTACCCTTTTTCTCCTGAATCTAGGGAAAAATGGGAGACTCCGCCTCCAGCTGATGTCTCGCTGTCCAGGCTCTCCAAGCGAACCCCGCTTCCAGTTCAGGCTGCTGTGGCTCTGAAGGAGGCTCCTGACCGTCGTCTTGAGACCACGGTAAAATCTATTTACACCACGGCAGGGGTTTTACTCAGACCAGCCTTAGCTTCAGCCTGGGTCAGTAAGGCCATGGAGAAATGGGCTGAGGAGCTTGCATTGGGTTTACAGAGCGGTAGGCCCCGTGAAGAGCTGCTACAGCTGGCTCTGTATGTCAAGGATGCAGCTGCCTATACAGGAGAAGCTGCTTCAGATGTAGCTGAGTTGGGGGCAAAAATCTCAGCTTCAGCTGTATTGGCCAGACGTACTATCTGGTTAAGGTCTTGGCAGGCGGAGGCCGACATTAAAAAGGCAGTAGAAGCTTTGCCTTATGCGGGAGATATGTTGTTTGGGCCTGAGCTTGACAAGCTCATTGCTCAAGCTACCGGAGGTAAGTCTACCTTCCTCCCTTCGGCCACTCCCCCACCGAAAAGACAATTTACGGGTCCGTCCTTTCGGGCTTTTAGAGGGGGCGCCTCATTTAGAGGACGTGCCAGGGGAGGCTTTTCGTCCTTTCGAGGGCGTAGAGGCAGAGGTGCCGCAGCCGCAGTTACCTCTACCCGCCGTGCAGAACCCAAGGTTGCAGACAAACCTGTGGCATGACGGGCTTCCCGCCCATTTGGGGGACCCCAAGGTGGGCGCAAGGTTATCCCTCTTCGAGAACGTCTGGAGGTCTCACTGTCGAGACAGTTGGGTGCTTCAGATTGTGGAACACGGGTACAAACTGGAGTTTGTTCAGGCTCCGCCGAACAGATTTTTTACAACAGGCCTACCTGCTTTAGCAACAACACAAGCACTCCATTCAAAGTTTTTTACAAGCAGGGGTCGTTATACCTGTCCCCAAAGCTCAGGAAAAGCTGGGTTACTACTCAAGTCTTTTTCTAGTACCGAAGCTGGACGGTTCGGTAAGACCCATTCTCAATCTGAAGCACCTCAACGATTACATCGTGTACCACAGGTTCAAGATGGAATCCATAAGGTCAGTCATTGCAAGCCTGGAGCCAAGGGAGTTTCTCTTATCTCTGGACATAAAGGATGCCTATTTGCATATCCCGATCTGGGAACCACACCATCGGTTCCTCAGGTTTGCTATTCGCAATCAGCATTACCAGTTCAGAGCACTCCCTTTCGGTCTTTCATCAGCTCCAAGAACCTTCACAAAGGTTATGTCTTGCATGATATCAGCCCTTCGGATTCAGGGGATAACGATTGTGCCCTATCTGGACGATCTACTCCTAAAAGCATCCTCACCGCAGAAGCTACAACAGGATGCCCGGACTACCTGCGACTTCCTGGTTCAGAACGGATGGATCCTGAACTTCAAAAAGTCACAGCTGGAACCAACACAAGTGATTTTGTTTCTGGGTCTGTTGTTCGACACTGTCCAGGAAAGGGTTTTTCTGCCATTATCCAAAGTCACAGTTATCCAGCAGAGGGTTCGTCAGGTTCTGACGCCTCGCAGAGTATCGGTGCATTTGTGCACCAAGCTGTTAGGCCTGATGGTGGCAGCCTTCGAGGCCCTATCTTACGGAAGGTTTCATTCCAGGACCTTCCAAGGCAATCTTCTGGCTCAATGGTCGGGGTCCCATCTTCAAATCCACAAGACCATTGTTCTTTCCAAGGAAGCTCGACTCTCTCTTCAATGGTGGCTGGATACATCCAACCTTACCAAGGGTCGCTCCTTCCAGTCTCAAGTCTGGACCATGGTGACCACAGATGCCAGCCTTCGGGGTTGGGGTGCGGTCACGCTGGGTCGCACTTTCCAGGGTCTTTGGACCAGCCAGGAAGCCCGGTTACCCATAAACATCTTGGAGTTACGGGCTATCAGGTTGGCACTGGCTCAGGCCCACCCCCTACTTGTCGGCTTGCCGGTAAGGATACAGTCGGACAACATCACGGCAGTATCCTATATCAACCGACAAGGGGGCACCAGGAGCAGGACAGCCATGCGGGAAGTCCGCCCGATTCTGTCCTGGGCAGAGCCATACACCACCGGTTTCTCCGCAGTCTTTATTCCAGGAGTGGAAAATTGGGAGGCGGATTACCTCAGCAGGCAGGATCTCCACCCGGGAGAGTGGGGCCTTCATCCGGAGGTTTTCCAACAGCTGGTTCAGAGATGGGGGATGCCACAGATAGATCTCATGGCATCCAGACTGAATCACAAACTTCCGCAGTATTGTGCAAGGGCTCAGGATCCAGCGGCTGCGGCAGTGGATGCCCTCTCCATCCCCTGGAACTTCGACCTGGTATATCTCTTCCCTCCTATTCCGTTACTTCAAAAGGTACTCAAACGGATAAAGAGGGGAGCAGTAGAAGTCATCTTGATCGCTCCAGATTGGCCCAGGCGTCCGTGGTACTCCGACCTCAGGGACCTGTTGGTGGAGGAACCTTGGCGCCTGCCGCTGCGAGAAGACCTGCTGCAGCAAGGTCCATTCGTCTACCAAAACTTGCCTCGTCTACGTTTGACGGCATGGCGGTTGAGGCCGAACTTTTGAAGAGAAGAGGTATACCAGGAACGGTCATTCCTACAATGCTTAAGGCAAGGAAGGATGTAACAGCGTCTCACTACCATAGAATATGGAAGTCATACATCCGCTGGTGCGAGGCCAGGAAGGTGCCAAAGGCAATCTTTTCTCTGGCTAGACTTCTTGAATTCCTGCAGGCGGGACTTGCATCAGGTTTGAAGCTTGCTTCTCTCAAGGTTCAGGTTTCAGCCCTCTCAGTATTCTTCCATCGCAGGATAGCGCTGATTCCTGAAGTACAAACCTTTTTGAAAGGAGTACTTCGACTTCAACCACCGTTCACTGCTCCTACGGAACCATGGAATCTAGTGGTGGTTCTAGAGTTTTTGAAGTCAGATGTTTTTGAGCCATTGGACACCTCGGATCTCACATTTCTGACTTGGAAGACGGTGATGCTGCTGGCTTTGGCCTCAGCACGTAGGGTTTCTGAATTAGGAGCCCTATCGTGTAAGTCTCCTTTCCTTACCTTTTACAGGGACCGGGCTGAACTACGTACTAGAAGGAATTTCCTTCCTAAGGTGGTTTCTGAATTTCATGTAAACCAGCCTATAGTGGTACCGGTTCTTCAGGGTGAAGATGCTTCTCTGGATGTAGTCAGAGCCTTACAGGTCTATGTTAGGCGAACCCAACATCTAAGGAAATCTGACAGCCTTTTTGTGCTCTACGATGCACTTAAGAGGGGTTGGCCTGCGACAAAAAGGACTTTGGCAAGATGGATTTGCTGTACAATTAGGGAAGCCTACTTGTATGCACAAAAGAAAGTACCATCGGGAGTGTCAGCGCACTCCACGAGGTCAGTAAGTACTTCTTGGGCCATGGCGAGAGGTGTCTCCTTGACACAAGTGTGCAAAGCGGCTACCTGGTCGGGATCTAGCACGTTTGCAAAGTTTTATCGGTTTGATACCTTCGCCAGCTCGGCTACGGCTTTTAGTAGGGCAGTGTTACAGGAGCCCCAGAGCTCTCCCGCCCGGACTTAAAAGCTTGGGTATGTATCCCCACATGTAATGACTGCAGTGGCTCCTGCTGCATGTAGGTGAAATAAGGAATTTGGTACTTACCGATAATTCCCTTTCACCGAATCAGCAGGAGACACTGCACGCCCACCCAGCACTGGTTCTCCTGCCATGATGTTAGTGTGGTTTGTGTGTGTGTGAAAGATATACTCTTTCTATTGTTGCAATGTTTGTTGCATAGTTATTGTTACATAGGGAACTTTTCAAAAATCCTATGTGTTCTGTTTTGTTAGTATGTTCACGTTATGTGCATTGTCTACTAACTCTGTTTATGTTTTAGCTCCGTTCCCTACCGGGCTGGCCCTGGTCTCTCTTCTCCTCTCGGACACAGTTTTTCTAAGACTGGGGTCTGGGTGGGGATAGAGGAGGGAGGAGCCTGCAGCAGTAAAGTTTTCTTAAAGTGCCACTCCTCCAGTACACCTACTCTATCCCCACATGTAATGACTGCAGTGTCTCCTGCTGATTCGGTGAAAGGGAATTATCGGTAAGTACCAAATTCCTTATTTTGGTGCACCAACCAAAGACACCCTTTCTCTGTCCTCCCCAATATATTCATTCTGTGTCTATGGTAGCACACCCTCGCATATCGAAATATTGAATACTAATAGTGCACAAAGAGGGTCCATAAGTTAGTCATTTCTGTGTGACTGGCACAGCTCTCCCCAATCTCCTCACCTCCATTTCTATACTTTCAATGGTACAGTTTCTAGGGTATGTAATTACAGGCGCTGAGTGCATGGAGACCAGGGTGCGCATTACTGCACCATAATTAATGAAAAATTCACTGCTCCCTGCCACTGAGTTGATGCAGCAGTCTCTGGCATTTACCAAACAGTGGGGCAGCCCCTAACTGCGGGAGCAGGTCTGCAGGCCCGGCCACGTGATGTCATGACGCACGCTACACAGACCACTGGGAATGGGTGCAATGGGCTAAATTCTTCCCTACACCCACCAGACCAATCCACCGATCCAGCCATTGCAAGCATCTACGGGTGTATTGATAATGGCTGGTCGATGGTCATGAGCGCTGCCTGTATTTGTTTGAATGTTATGAGTGTAAGAAGTTGATTAATAATACTGATAAGATTTGCCTAGTTAAAGTACAATTTAATCAATAAATTGTGAAAAAATCTATGTGTACATAGAAATACAATCAAGAAATGAAAGTAGTATTACAAATAAGTTCTGATTCAAAGTGATAGTTTTTTTGGATGGGGTGGGTTTGTGAAACAAATCTATAGATGGGGGGTGTGAATATTGTGGTCGTAATTGGTGTTTGGTACACCTACAGGGGGTCCCCCAATTGATGGAAAATTTTCACTAGGGTCACCAATTAAGCCCACAATATCCATACCCCCTCACCTATGGATGGCGGTGTGTTGCAAACAAATCTATAGGTGAGAGGGTATGGATATTGTGGGCTTAATTGATGACACTAGTGGAAATTTCCCATCAATTGGGGGACCCCCTGTAGGTGTACCAAACACCAATTACACCCACAATATCCAGACCCCCCCCCATCTGTAGATTTGTTTCACAAACCCACCCCATCCAAAAAATTATCAATTTGAATCGGAACTTATTTTTAATCCTACTTTCATTTCTTGATTTGTATTTCTATGTATACCTAGATTTTTTCATGATTAATTGAGTAAATTGTACACTTTATTGTGACAAATCTTTATCTCTTCTTAGTCTTATTCTTTAACTTCTTACACTCATAACATTCAAATAAATACAGGCAGTGCTCCTGCCCATCGACCAAACATTATCTATGAACCTAAAGGGTCTGGGGCACCCTTAAGGCAGAGCAGCGCCTAACATCCAACTAACAGGATGAGTGCAGTGTACCCACTTTTTATTGATCAATGGGTGCATTGGCCAGGACAAGATTTCTCAGTGCCACCAGCAGAGGAGTGCAGTGACAGACTGGAGAGACGGATATGGGGGAAAAAAGAAAAAACTATATTCGTTATAGTTTTTATTTGCCGGTACAGACTGTTAAAAAATGGCAAATTTCGTTACAGTTGGAGGGTATGCTATGATGCAATAATTTTTTTGTGTGTTGTAGTGTATGTGGGTGTGTGTTGTGTATATGGTACTTATATGTTAGTTGGGCGCCCAATAAGCTATTTGCTTATTTTTCCGCGTCCTCTCGTGGGGCTAGCTATGCTCGCCGCGCTTCAGGCTTGGTGGCTCGCTGCTCTCGCCACACTATATGAAATCAACTCCATGCCAACATGGATAGTGCCACTGTCTCTGCCTAAGTGAAGCCAGATGTAATCAGTGAGACTGCTCTGGCTTCAATGTGACTGGCAGTGACTTCCTATTGGAAGTCCGACCTGCCAGTCACCCAAGGTAGTTCTATTGGGAGGTGTCCCCTCCCTCCAGGATGCCTCTCTGTGTGCAAATGTGGGGCAGGAGCCAAAATGGGTTCTGTGCATGCGCAGTACCGCAGACAATACTTTGCATGCGCCGGACCCTGCAAAGGCAGCCCATGGGCCAGTGCATGCGCAGTATGTATGAAGTTACTGCACATGTGCTGGCCCCGTTCAGGGGATCGGCAGGGAGCTTGGTGGTGGCAGTGGAGGGGGGCCTGCATTGCGGCAGCCCCCCCCCCCTGCCAAAAGGGTAAGAGCCGCCACTGGTTGTAATGCATGTGGGTTTGTGTTGTATTACATGTGGTGTGTGTTGTGTGTATCTGTACACACAACACACACCACATGTAATACAACACAAACCCACATGCACTACAACCATTGGCGGCTCACCATTTTGGCAGGGGGGGCTGCCGCAATGCAGGCCCCCCTCCGCTGCCATCACCACTCCCCCATAAATATGTTGTGTGGTGTATGTGGTATATGTACAGCCTCAATTATTTGTAATTGTTTAAAGCAGGCATGTCCAACGTTGGCCCTCCAGATGTTGTGAAACTACACATACCAGCATGCTTTGCAATAGTTTTAGCATTCTCTTATAGCAAAACTGGCAATGCATGCTGGGATGTGTAGTTTCACAACATCTGGAGAGCCAACGTTGGACATGCCTGGTTTAAAGCCTCCACCATAATGTTAGAATGTGTCAATTATACTCAATGACTGCAATGAAATCAGGTGTGGAGTTGGTCTTTGGTTTACCAGATAGTCAGTCAATCTTTTTCCCAGATCATCAATGAAGGCAAATTAAACCTTGGTGTTTTTTACATTTCTAAGTGAATTTTCCCAAAAACGGCTTCGAGGTGCACTCCACCGGGTACAGCGGTACCTTGTTGCTGAATCTGGTGGCTCTGAGTGCCACGGTGTGTCCACAATGCGACAGACACACACAACTTACACTCTTCAATGTATTATTTATATCAGATATCAGAAACAATGTAGACCTTTTTGTTCATTTAGCAAGCATACCCAGCCTGTGTATCCAGGATGCCTTGCATTGCAGTAGCTTATGTTATCGATTACCACCCCATAGTATACTCTTGGGGATGTGATCGATAATTACATACCTAAGGTTAATAACACTGTGTCCATAGCCATAAAATGGCTGATCACTGGCACCCTTTGAGATTGCCAGTTTAAGAGAACGTATGGCGATGCATAGATTGCCAGTTTGATAGCCAATCTCAAAGGGTGTATTTAATATTTTTGAATTATATATAGTGTATGTATATTTGTAAATTAATATAATGAATAACTGGTGTACACTGGTGAGGTGGGCTGATCCATTGCTGATTGCAATGGGAGGTCTGTTGCTCCTGATCAGCCTGGCCAGTCAGTCGCCTATATATATCTGTACCTGCAAGTTGTAAACTTTATCCTGATGACGTGGTAAATAAACCATGAAACATTGATTGATAACCAGTTTTGTGTCACTTTACTTGGGAGTCCCTCCATCTGTCTGATATATACTATAGTATATATAAAAAAATATTGTGTGTGTAACTAGGCCGTACACATGAGAAAGAACAGAGTTCTGAGTGCAGGTCTTATAATGGTTTCACATATACAAATGAAAGCCAGCAACATCCTTTTCAATGCTAAAAAAGTTTTTATGAAACAAGGCATAAATGTGCAAGAGACAACATCAAAAAGTAACAAAAGGTAGCAAAAACAGGGTGAGACACCTATGAAAACATTGATGTACTTCATAATGGCAGAAAGGAGTTGATACTCTTCTGAAAGGCAGGAATAATGTGGCGCTCCCACCCGAGATGGTCACCAAGGTGACTATATCTTATGGGAGCGCCGCATTATTCATGCCTTTGTCAGATGAGTATTCACTCCTTTCTGCCATTATGAAGTACATCAATGTTTTCATAGGTGTCTCCCCCTGTTTTTGCTACCTCTTGGTACTTGTTTCTTAGCACGGCCACACCGATTTGCATCGGGGTGATCGTGTCGGAAAAATCGCGTCGGTCGCATCGCATGCGGCCAAATCGCATGCGATGCGATCGACCCGATTTTTACATTGAATCAAATGTGAATAGGGTCCCTGGGACCCTATTTTACATTGGATTCAATGTAAAGTATTCCCCAGACCCCCATTTTAACCCCCTGAACGCCACCCCACGAATGACGCCAACCCGAAGCGTGGCGAGCCCGCGAGGGGCGGCGGTGCGCGTCCTCCGACCTTTTCATACCCCTACTATCCACGTCGGCGTGGAGTTGAGAATATAAAGTGTGGCGAGCGCAGCGAGCCACCGAGCCCGAAGCGTGGCGAGCGGACGCGTATAACTTCACAGGTATACACGTCCGCTCGCCGCGCTTTGGGCTCGGTGGCTCGCTGCGCTCGCCACACTTTATATTCTCGACTCCACACCGACGTGGATAGTAGGGGTAGGAAAAGGTCGGAGGACGCTCGCCACGCTTCGGGTTGGCGTCAATCTTGGGGTGACGCTGACAATGGGGTTGCGTAACCCATGACGGAGCCATATACAATGTGAAATGGGTCATATTGGCCCATTTCACATTGTTTCCTATGTGAGATGGACTAAATCAAGTCCATTTCATCTTGTGCCATTATAATGGCACAAGACCGACGCGATGCTCCCGATTTCAATGTTAAAAATATTTTAACATTGAAGCCTATGGCAAAATCGCGGGCATCGAGTCTGGGGCCATGTTAATGCACGCGACCGACGCGATGCCTGCGATTTTGCCTTTGCCGGCAAAATGGACCCGATTTCAAAGGAAATCGCGGGCATCGTGTACCTTAACTTAAAGGTACACGATGCCCGCGATTGTGGCCGTGCTAGGAAACAAGTACCCTCTTTTTACTTTTTGATATCGTCTCTTGCACGTTTATGCCTCGTTTCATAAAAATGTTTTAGCATTCAAAAGGATGTTGCTGGCTTTCATTTTTTTTTATTATATTTATTTGCTGGGGGTTATTTTACAATCCCCGATGCAGCATGCTGATGCTGTTATTTATCGGGAATTAAACTTTTCATGTCTTAGGCATGTGAATATTTAATCCCTGATGATAGTAATTTTTGCAGATATAATAACCTGGTCCAGGAATTTATCCTGGATTGCATGTGCTATCGGCCAGCGATATGGTCAACCATAAGATGGGGTTTAGGTCGACAGGTGTCTAGGTCAACATGGGACAATGTCGGCAGGTGTCTAGGTTGACACATGTGTTAGGTTGACAGTCAAAAGGTCGACATGGGGATTTTTACTGGTTTTTTTTTAAGGCAACATTTGCCGACAGGCAGTATTTCATGCCCTACCATCCACTAGGGCTTGGTGGGAGAATAAAATAGTGTGCCTGAAGCATGGCGAGTGGGAATGCGGTGCACTTAAAACAGTGCCCATGTCGGCTGTGTCGACATTCAGGTAAAAAAAAGCCATGTCAACCTTTTGACTGTCGACATAACCCGTGTCGACCTAACGCATGTGTTGACCTTGACCCCTGTCGACCTAACTGTGTCAACTTAATGATTGTCGACCATCTTGTGGTCTACCCAATGATCCCAACCCATCAGCCAATAGCAGGTAGTTTACTGCATGGCAAAATTGGCTACGATAGGGTGATGCTAAATTGCGATATTAGCCATTTTTGCCCATGCAGTAAACTAACATCAGCTATAGTTGAGACTCGTTTTTTACCATTAAAAAATATCATAATTTAGAAATACAGTAATATCAATTGGAGAATAATTTAACTACAAAATTAAATGGACTGCTTTAGCTTGTATACATGATTGACTAAATGATGAATTAAGTAACAACTCTGCTGTTTTGAAAGTTTCATACGAATTAAGTAACAACTCTGCTGTTTTGAAAGTTTCATACAAATCTGTTAGATTTTATGATGCAAAATGGTTTTCAGAAGTTGGTTAAATGGACATAGTCTTGGGTATTTTGATACTCCTGCAAGTTTGGCATAAGACACACATTGTTCTGGACAATTAAGAATCCCTGCTTCTTCAACTATCTAATAGTCTCCTTGCTTGCCTCTATCCCACTTCTCATAAGACCAACATGAGTCACACTGCACCCTGCCCTTGCTAACCTAATACAACAAAAAGTACAAGGTAACCTTGGTGCAAGTTCATACCAGGAGAGTGTCTGCACACACACACACACACACCCCTACTGCACATTCATTATCAACTGCACCTAGACATAATCCCACCCCCAAATCTATCTTCACTGCCTCACCAGTCCTGACATACCATCCACCCCCTCATTTACTACGAACATCCAACCAGCACCCAGATACACACTTCCCGGCTCTCCATTCTCTGCCAACATGGCAGGAGAACCAAGAAATTTTACCTCCTGTATCACTGCTACCCCCTAATCAACACCCAGACACATACAATGAACTACCTGTACGAAAGAACACAAACACTACCTGTTGCTTTTTGGCGTCTTCCGTTTAGGCTATTTGCAGCTCCCACAGCAACAGTAGAGGTAGCAGGTACTGGGTGTATTGAGGGGGAATTGCAAACAAAGGAAGGAGGATCCATTCACGTCAGAATTGAATACAGAAATGTATATTGCGTTGTTTTTGTTTGTTTGTTTGTTTTTCTTAGAGGTCTGTCCCTAGGCTTGGGATTGGACTAGTAATGGAATTAAGCAATCCACATTCAAAACTTCTGATGCCATGGTTACAAGCATTGAACCATGGTGCAGTTTTTTTTTATAAATTTGTTGGCTACATTTTTGTGTTAGACGGAAGTGGCTTTCTCACTTTAAAATAATCTTTCTGCCCTTTCTTGACAATTCATAACTCACTAATTGTAGTACTATTGGAAATGTTAATGTGTGGTGGTAAAAATAATGGTAACAATTACGTGTTTAGACTAAATGAAACTTTTACATTTGTATGTCAATTTGAAGCTTCAATAAATAAGTTATTACCGCATTTGTTTTTTTCACATAGGGCTTCAGTAATGTGGTCATTGCCTTTAAAATAGCTGCAAGTTAAAATTAAGCGATCTGCGCTGAAAGAGCCTCAAAATCTAAAATGCTAATTCATTTTAAGATGCTAACATGCATTTTTAAACATGTCTTTACATTTTGCATTAACTTGCTTTTTTAAGGTTTAATGTCCCTTTAGAATACAAACATTTCAAAATGTATGTGCTAATGGCATTTTGTTTTGACAGATGCACATTTCCATTGCAAAACAATTTATGCGTTAAAAAGAGAACAAGCCCTCAGTTGATACAGTATAAAACATGCTACTTATTTCTCATAGAAATTTCAGCTACAGTAATGTGCACAAAAATAGTTGAATCGGTTGGAAAATTCAGTTAGTACTGTAGCTGCGTGTAAGATTACTTGACAAGTTAGTTTGCAATTGCATCCCAGAAGATAAATGACAATTGTATAAGTGTATGGTTTTTATTGTTGATGCAATAAATTAAATTGCTTGCTACTTTTCCACTTAGGCAGATATTCAGTTAGCCGTGGGAATTACCCTGCAACTTATTGACAGCAAAAATCCCTGCAGGGAAAGGCTATTCAATTAAATAGAGAATTTAGGCACTTTTAACTACTGATTCCACATAAAATGCAGGATCAATGGGTTCTTTTCCAACACTTTTTGTTTTCCTTGCTCCTCCATGATTTGCGAGGTTCAGCTCAAATGAGGGGATTAGTGCGTTATCCCCTGATAATTACCTTAGCTGATAACTGTGGAAATATTAATAAAATAGAAGCTTTTTTATTACTTTGGCAATATTGCACTGTTTGTCGAATTGAGTAATTATGACATAAAAATTCTGATTATTAAATTAGCTCTGATTATTAAATTAGCTGACCATTTCAATAATAATGCTTTAGATACAAGTCAGTGTTTACTCTTGAATACAACACACACACTATATATATATATATATATATATATATATATATATATATATATGAGTCAGTTGGGAGCGGCACTCTCCTTGAAGTAATAAAGGTATACAGGGTAGAAAACGGCGGTGCCTTCCTGATAACGACTTCTTGTAGGTCGAAAGATATAATCTTCTGAAGGGTGGCACTCTGCCAATCAAAAACTGTCCAGGCCCAATTGGATGCCTGGACAGTTTTTGATTGGCAGAGTGCCACCCTTCAGAAGATTATATATATATCTATCCTCCAATCTCGGCTCCGGCACTGCTGGGTCCCCCTTGAATAAATTGCACTGGTGCCTTCCTGAAGGAGCTAAGCTCCCAGTACATAACCCACAAAGAAGAGGCGGCACGCAGCGTCTGGTGACAAAAAATCTCATAAAGTGTATTCAACACATAACAGATCTACATTTCGGGGACAGCCTCCCCGTCATCAGGATACAGTGCAATAGGCATAAAGTGCTTAAATAGGGTCTTTCCCACAGGAGGGAACATCCTTCACTCCACGGCATCACCGCCCGCAGCGTCGCCGCGTCCGTCCCTCGCCGCCTGCTTCCGCTTCCGGAGTGGGTTGACGTCAGTACGCCCGGCGGCTTTGCCGTGGTGACTATACAAAAAATGACAACAGCGTTAGACAGCGTGCTCAGGAAATAAAAAGTTCAAAACATCAAAACGGAGGATCTGTATATTACTACAGATCTAAAGTGCAAATGTGCCAAACTGTAAACATGGGCTGTTTAACTGGTGCGTGTATAAAATGTTATACTTATAAAAACAAGCATCTTGTTGACATGCGAGGTGCCATGTTAAAAAATTTGTTGCACGTATATGGCCATAGGAGACCACATTACCCACCCTCAGTCCGGAAAGAAACTCCCCATTAACTGGGCTCTCACATGCAGCACGAAATTTGTGGTCTATGTGATCCTCTGCCCATGTGGCATGTATTATGTGGGGAAAACGGAGTGCCCCTTTAAGATCCGTATGGCACAACACCGCCTTGCCATAAGAACGGCCATACAAAATGGCACAGGGGATCAACCAGTGGCCAGGCACTTTGCCGAAGCCAGGCATAGCATGGCCACCCTCAAGCACAAAATTATAGACCATGTTCCCCCCCTCTTTATGGGGGGGGGGGGGTGACAGGTCTAGAAAACTGCTCCAACTTGAATCCAGGTGGATTTTCCACCTGGACACTCTGTGCCCCAAAGGGCTGAATGAGTCACTGGGGCTTATTCACTTCATATAACTAGCCTCATATAGCGCTTACATGTCAGCACAGTCACACATATTGATTTCTATGTATAGAAGTTCATTTAAGTATGGTGCCCATCATGTTGTTGATACATTGCCCATTAGAATTTTTTAACATGGCACCTCGCATGTCAATGAGATGCTTGTTTTTATAAGTATAACATTTTATACACGCACCAGTTAAACAGCCCATGTTTACAGTTTGGCACATTTGCACTTTAGATCTGTAGTAATATACAGATCCTCCGTTCTGATGTTTTGCACTTTTTATTTCCTGTGCACGCTGTCTAACGCTGTTGACATTTTTTGTATACACAGTCACCACGGCAACGCCGCCGGGCGTGCTGACGTCAGCCCACTCCGGAAGCAGAAGCAGGCGGCGAGGGACGGACGCAGCGATGCTGCAGGCGGTGATGCCGTGGAGTGAAGGATGTTCCCTCCTGTGGGTAAGACCCTATTTAAGCACTGTGTCTATTGCACTGTATCCTGATGACGGAGAGGCTGTCCCCGAAACGTAGATCTGTTATGTGTTGAATACACTTCATGAGATTTTTTGTCACAGACGCTGAGTGCCGCCTCTTCTTTGTGGGATATATATATATATATATATATATATATACACGCACACACACAGTGGTGGATGGGCAGTGGCACTCAGGAGTCTTGAATCATGGAAAAAAGTTTTTAATGCTAAAACGCTAACATCTCGAGTGCCACTGCCCATCCACCACTGTATTGACCTATTCTGCGGGGGGGCACCGGAGCAGCTGCACCAGGCACAGCAGGAGTGCCGGACCTATCAGAGACATATATATATATTTCTATATATATATATTTCTATATCTATCACGAGTAAGACCGGCTCTCCACTTAGAATGGTAACTATATGGGTGCCCTCCTGTCGATGAATCTGCATCAAGAATGTAGGTTGAGGTGGTACTCCCAGGATTTCAAAAAGGGTACTTATGTTTGTTGGGCGCCCAATTAGCATACGGACGGTAACGTAGGGAAATTGCATGGGCCATTTTAAGGGCATGCGATGCGATTTTTTCATGTAATTATTTTTTTTAATATTTTACACCACAATATCGCATTGCACCTCCCGAAAAATGGCATGTGATCGCATGCGATTTTATCAGGTGTGCTATGCCATTACATTAGGTATACAATAATATGATTGTGTGTCCTAAAAATAGCTTTTACGCACCCCCCCCCCCACTATCCACGCCACCCTGAAGCGTGGCAGAACGCGTCCTCAGACTTTTTCATTACCCCACTATCCACGTCGGCGTGGAGTTGATTTTATATAGTGCAGCAAGCCACCGAGCCTGAAGCATGGCGAGCGGACGCAGATTACTTAACATGTATTCCGCGTCCGATCGCCACGCTTCAGGCTCGGAGGCTCACTGCGCTCGCCACACTATATAAAATCAACTCCACGCCGACGTGGATAGTGGGGTAATGAAAAAGTCGGAGGATGCATTCCTCACTGTGTTTGCCACGCTTCGGGGTGGCGTGGATAGTGTGGGGGGGGGTGCGTTAAACCTATTTTTAGGACATACAATCATATTATTGTATACCTAATGTAATGGCATAGCACACCCGATAAAATCGCATGCGATTTTGCGGCCGATGCAATGGCCCGGGGCTGAGAGACAAGTGAATAAAATACATAGGAAAATAGCATCACACATCGCATGGCCCTAAAATGGCCCATGCGATGCGATTTCACTACGCAGAATAGCCCACTAAGCAAATTGCTTAGTGGGCACCCAATTAACATATAAGTACCCCAAAAAGATACCTTGAAACAGGTAACCATTTACTTCAAACTTTTAATTGCTGCAAAGGCGATTTGCTTTAGATAGATATATATATATATATATATATATATATATATATATATATCTTGTCTGTAGCTGGCGGCACTCTGAGACTTCAAAACAATTTTGTAATGTTTATTTACATGTGCATAATACCAATCTTTTGGGGTGAAACACTACACCTTTATCAGGGTGTACCTTTTGGACCCTGGCACTCCGAATACAAGGTATACTGGCCCGGTGCCTTCCATGAAGCAGGCTGGCGTGGCAGCAGAAAGATATAGCAGCGGGGTGATGTCAGCACTCAGGACTTTTTTAAAAGAACAAACATGGAGACATCTTGTGGTTCTTTTTTTAAATGAACAAACATTGAGACGTCTAGTGGAACCACAGTTAACCACCATAGTAACAAGCAGTCTATATTTCCTTGTGATACCTAGCTCTCGTTGCCATGCATTGTAATTGCAAACCCCTTAACAATGTGCCATTTTGGCTAACATTCCTTATGATTTTCACTATATAGTCAGTAAGAAAAGTTAAGCCAAATTACTGTGTGTGTATGCCCCTTTCATTTAATTTGAGTACGAAGGTAAATGTATAGATGGAGCCCTCCTCATTTAGCCCTTTAATAGGATTAAGTGAGTAATAGGATTACTCTGCTAATCCCCTACTGTATTGTTCTATGTATTGTATTGCTGTTAAGAACAATAGGATAGCCATGGTGAGCTACGACCTAAGGAGCAAAGTTGGGAGGGGCTCCAACTGTACCACATGCCTTTTATTTGTTAGTGCAGTGGTTTCTAGTACTCAAGTTACTCAGAGGCATACACCTGCAGAGATTTTGGTTTAACTTTCCTTATGATTTTGACTATAACTATTGACGATTTTGACTATAACCTATAATCAAAATCTTAGGAAAAGTTAAGCCAAAATCGCTCCATGTGTAAGCCTCTGAGTCTTTGGGTAATTTTAGTACTGAGTTTAGGAACCACTGCAATAATGAATAAATACTAGCAGACAATATAACTCCGTATGTATGAAGGGCTTCTTCCTGGTACACTTTAGCAGTTTTTCACTGGTGGTTGGAAAAAGTAAATATTACTATTGTTATTTGTGGATGCAGCAGTGAATGTGTCCCAATGCATGAACTATAAAAGTTTTTCCATTCAATTCAATAGGCTTTTTGTGTCATACAACTTAACTTGGTTCCCACTACAATAACATTACTCAACGGGATGCGGTCATTTGGTCTACTGCATTATGGTCGACAGTCATTAGGTCGAATCCATTAGGTCGACATGCTAAAAGGTCGACATGACTCTAGGTCGACATGGGAAAAGGTCGACATGATTCTAGTTCGAAAGGTCATTAGTTCGACAAGGTCATTAGTTCGACATTGTCTATGTCGACATTCACAAGGTCGACATGGAGTTTTTCACTGTTTTTTGAGCCAACATGTGCCGACAGGCGGTATTTCATGCCCTACCATCCACTAGGGCGTGGTGGGAGAATAAAATAGTGTGCCGAGCGTAGCGAGGCACCGTGCCCGATGCATAGCGAGCGGATGCAGTGCACTTTAAACTGTGTCCATGTCGACTGTGTTGACATTCAGGTAAAAAAACAGTGAAAAACCCCATGTCGACCTTGTGAATGTCGACATAGACAATGTCGAACTAATGACCTTGTCGAACTAATGACCTGTCGAACTAATGACCTTTCGACCTAGAATCATGTCGACCTAGAGTCATGTCGACCTTTTAGCATGTCGACCTAATGGATTCGACCTAATGACTTTCGACCATAATGCAATAGACCAAATGATCCCAACCCTTACTGAACATAGGTCCCAATGCTAAGGTGGAAACCGCACCATACTAGACAGGCTAGACTAGCCATATTATAACAAGGAATACTAGCATTTGTTTATGTTCCCCCCCCCTCCCCCGCCACCCCTCCTCCCCATCATATTGTGTTCTGTTTAGGGTGAGCCTGGAGCATTTTCTCTCTGGGACTTGAATGGTCTGCTTAGGGAGTGGGAACAGGCATTGGGTTCCCATTAGTATAACTTGTGTATGCCACTTTTTAGTTAATCCCCTGTGATCATGTTAGAATAATAATGTGCTATCAACAATTAGGGTACTTGTGTATTATCTGGGCTCACGATTTTTTCATTGCATGCCACTACTTAAATAGCATCGCATTGCATTGCATGCCTTTTCATTGTAAAGACCTGATTTTTAATTGTATAGTCAACCATGCGTGATTTCATACCCCCACTATCCAACTACGCATGGAGTTGATATTATATAGAGTGGCGAGCCACCGAGCCCGAAGCGTGTCGAGCGCAGCGGATTACTTTACATGTATTCTGCGGTCGCTCGCCACGCTTCGGGCTCGGTGGCTCGCTGCGCTCGCCACGCTATATAAAATCAACTCCATGCGTAGTTGGATAGTGGGGGTATGAAATCACCCATGGTTGACTGTACAATTAAAAATCTGGTCTTTACAATGAAAAATCACATTGCATGAATTGTATGCCACTATATTGCATGCAATGCAATGCAATGAAAAAAGCGCCCAGAACACAAGTTCCACAATTAGTCTAAAAAGATATTTAATTGAATAATAATGTGTGCTTCGCTTCGTATATTAGTAGTAAATATTGTCCCCTTTATCAGAATAGTTAGAATTGGAGTATAGGAACCACTCACAACAAAGTACAATAGAACATCAACCTTCAATTTTTCAGAAAGGTATGTGATTAAAAAAAATAAAATAAAAAATAATGTAAGAAAATCCTGACTCTACGTGCAGAGTTACTGTACATTAAGATAGAGGTTCTACTAAAACTCATGCTGAAACCATTGATTTATAATACAACGTCAGAGTATGTTATACACCTTTTCCACTGTTTTTAAAATCCTGTGTTTTTGTACTTGAGCGCACATCAACCCAAGAACACCATATCATTTTGATTGATGGTCTAATGAACTTCCTCACACTTGTTTATAGATGTAGAGATTTCTGATACAAAGGTATCTACTGCTTTGTCAAATTTTTCATCCATTTTATTTATTTTGAAATAAAACAAGCCTTTATGATATAATTGTATGAAAACATTTATACCAAAGATTGCTGATACGTGCTCCTGCATCATCACCAGCCACCATTGGCTAGTTTAACTGGCAGAGTGAACCACTTTCTACATTCTCCGACTGTGTAAATTGGCTCACCCACTGTAAACATTTGCTGGGCCAGGTGTAAATCGCTCAGTGTCTATGCACTTGTGTGCACCTTAACATATGTCCAGTAACAAAGGTCAGAAATATAAAATGTCATACACATTGAGGTAATATCTAAAGCAGGTGACAATTGTCCAAGGCTAACCAGCCACGGTGCTCATGGTACGGCCGGGGGACCTTATGTAAAAAGTGTCCCCCGGCTGTGGCATGACACTGCGGGCTGTTGGAGCCCGGTGCTGGTTTCAAAATACGGGGGACCCCCAGATTTTTTGTCCCCCGTATTTTTGGAACCAGGACCGGTCCAAGAATCCGGGGCTGGTTTCAGAAATATGGGGGACCCCTACACTTTTTGTCCCCCGTATTTTTGGAACCAGGTCCGGCTCAATGAGCCCGGGGCTGGTTATGCTCAGGAGGGGGGACCCCACACAATTTTTTTATTTTTTTAATACAAACCCAAAATCGCACATAAGCTTAAATTCGCACATTTTCATGCCTAAAAATCGCACATTTTCATGCCGAAAATTCACCCATTATCGCACTCAATCGCACTTTTCTTGCCGGAACATGCACCTCATTAAATATGCGAATCCAAGGCAAAAATGCGATTTGAAAAAAGTGCGATAATGGGCGAAAAACTGACGTGGGAAAAACTCTCATCCCATAGAATGTCACCCATAGTGTCTGGTAAACGTGTTGATAGAAGACCAAGTAGCGGCTTTACAGATGTCAACAACTGAAGCTTGTGCCATGTACTGGCATACTACAGTACCTGGAAATTTCTTCCAGGTACTGTAGTATGCCAATGACGACACCTGTTTTCTTGCATTAAGTAGTATCTCGATCACCAGATCCGATAACCCTTGTCATTTTAGAGCCTGCCTCTCAATTTTCAAGCCCTCAGACCAAATACTTCTGGATTGGGATGCAAAACTGGCCTTTGACTCAGAAGATCTGGAGTTACTGGTAAGACCAGAGGCTCTTGAACCGCTAGCTTCAACATCATCAGGAACCACAATCTCCTTGGCCAAAAGGGTAATATCAATACCACTGTAACCTGTTCCTCTTGGATCTTCTTCAGAATTAGGCCTATGAGTTGCATCGGTGGGAAGACATAACCCAGTTGGAAGTTCCACTGAACTGACAGAGCATCGACAACCACTGCTGCAGGCAGTTAAAATCTGGAGTAGAATGTCTTCACCTTGCAATTGGCTTGTGTTGCCATCAGGTTCACTTCTGGTACCCCAAAGTTCTCTACTACCATCTGGAATACTTCCTGTTTCAGCTCCCGTTCTCCCGGAAGGATGTTTGTTCTGCTTAGGTAGTCAGCCACCATGTTTTCCTTTCCTGGAACCTAAATCGCCGACAGGGACCAAATGTTTTCTTCTGCCCACTTCAGAATCTTTCCTGCCAGATTCATAAGGGGTCTGCTTCGGGTACCCCCTTGATGATTTAGGTGGGCCAGTCTCAACAGGTTCTGGAAGTGGCATATGGCAAGTTTCCCTCATATTTGAGTACAGTAAACTTTCCTTCCGAGGCCAGCTTCCTTGAGTCGATAGTTCCAATAGATTGGCTCCCCATCCTGTCTGGCCTACATCTGTCATCAGGTTTAAAAATTGTGGGAGATAAAGCAATGTAGGCCTTGTCTGCAGTCCTTTTGACCACCAGCTTAGGGATTCTCTTAACCATGTATACATTGGAATCTTTGTTAACCTGTGCCTCTTGGTTGTCACCAGTGGAAGGAGCTCCAATTGTAGACTCCTCATCCTCCACTGTGCCCAGGGAATAATGTTGATTGCTGAGACCATCATTCCCAGAAGCTGCATTCCCCTCTCTAGTGTTATATGCTGGCGTCTCATACAGATTGTTGCAAGATCCTGTATCCTTTGTACATCTTTCTGGTGACTGTAACTTGTTTTTCTAGCCATGTGTTTCGAGATATTCTACCACCATCTGCAGACTCTTCCTTGTTTCTGCCTCCAAATCACCCTCAATCAGCAAGTAAGGCCAAATTTGAATTTGTTTCTCCCGTAACTTTGCTACCAGAGTAACATGTACCTTTGAAAAGACTCTTTGTTAAGATGTTAGACCGAATGGTAGACATCTGATTTGGAAATTATCTTTGAACAGGCATATGGGTATGTGGTAATAGGCATCCTTTAGGTCTAGTGCCACAAGAAAGACGTTCTTCCTGATTCCTGCCAGAATCAAAGCCAATGTCTCCATCCTGAACCTCCTATTCTCCAAAAATTAGTTTAACCTTCTGAGATCCAGGATAGACCTGAATCCTCCGGTATGCTTTTTCACTAGAAACAGATTAAAGTAGAACCCTTTTTTCCACTGAGATCTTGGGACCTTTTCAACAGCTTTTATAGCCACACGTTGATCCAAGCTAGGTCTTAATGCCTCTCTTTCCACTCTCCCTTGGGGAGGACGGAATATAATGAAGTTGTCTCTTTGAGGTCACTGACAGAATTGTAACCTATATCCGTTACCCAAACATCTGCAAAAGTCTCGCTCCCACTGGAGCACTTTTGGCATAGTCATTGCCTTTGGTAACTTCTGGCTGGTTGGCGAAAGGACTGCCGTCCTGATGCTCCCCTTCTGCCATACTGACGTCCTGGTCTGTAGCTTCTAACCTCTTTGAATTGTTGTCATGAAGACATAGGCACTGAAAATCTACTTGGAAACTGGCTGTTTCTTTTGTCTTGAGGTAGACGAACAAACTTACCCCCTGTTATTTCCGTGTATCATGGCTTCTAACTTTTGACCAAATAAAAATGATCCATCAAAGGGAAAAGAAGCTAGATGACTCTTTGAGTGAACATCCGCATTCCAGCTTTTTAGCCATAATGCTCTTCCTGCTACTACTCCTGCCACCATAGTCTTAGCCGAAAAAGCCATCATGTTCAGTGATGCTTGACAAATATAGCTGATGGCTCTCTGCATCGTTTCCAAACTTTGCAACAGATACTGTCTGGATATTCTGTCTTCTAAATCCTTCTGCATATCTGTGCTCCATAACCTTAGGGCTCTGGCCAATGATGCGATAGCCACTCCTGCTTTTAATGATACTGCGGAAGACATATGTACCTTCTTTAGAGAAATCTTCAGCTCTTTGATCCATAGCGTCCTTAAACAAAGCCCCGTCTTCTAGTGGTAGTCTTGGAGGTTAGTTCAGCTGCTGCTGCATCAACTTTTGGAACTGAACACCAGGACATGAATTGTTCATCTCTGAACGGGTACATCCTCTCGAGTCTGGGGAGATGAGCCAATCTTTTCTCCACCGTACTCCATTCTTTGAGAATTAGATCCTTCATTACTCGATGTACTGGAAAACATCTACAGATGGAGCCACTGTAGTCTTTGCAGGGGCTGGTGAAAGTATCGCCAGCCCCCGCCAGCGGCCAGCTCCCGCCGTGGGTGTGCATGCACGAGACAACGGAGCTGCCCGCTGCCGTCCGCTGCTTCCCCCGCTGGTCCCCATTGCCGCCTAAACCCCCCTGACCCTGCCCAGCTGCCGTAATACTGGGACCCATGTGCATGTGAGACGCACGCGCGTCCCAGTCTCTGTCCGCCGGCGCTCACCAGAGGGTAGGATATGGCGGGTGCCGACAAAGGATTACAGTGGCTCCATCTGTACCTTTCCTTGATCGATCTTCAAACGGCCGATCTTGAGCATCCACTGGCTCTACACAACACATTTGTGTGCAAGCTGCTCAATCAGATTGTGATGTCAGGTGCCAAAAGTGAGGGGTAATTCTGGTTAGGGAAAAAAACAATTGCACACTGAGTGAGAAATATACACATAATAATCAGATAATACAGAGATGAAATGAAGGCCAATACTCCACTTGAAGTCTGCTCACACTGCCACCAACGCGTTTCACTGAACTCTGTCAGCGTTCCTCAGTGAACTTAAAAACCCTGCAGAATCTAGTAGTTTAATCTGTGCATCTGCTACACAAACAAGCAGCAGATGCACAGATTAAACAAATAGATTCTTCAGGGTTTTTAAGTTCACTGAGGAACACCTTGAAAAAGCTGACAGAGTTCAGTAAAACGCGTTAGTGACAGTGTGAGCAGACTTCAAGTGGAATATTGGCCTTCATTTCATCCTCCATCTGGCTGGAACCATTGGAACATTTCAACACCTTGTACAAACGTTTGTCCACCACCGAAAGTTTGGGAACCTCCACATGGTCCTTGATCTTCCTCCAGCGGCCCTTTACCACCAGTGAACAACCGCATTCTAGTGAGGACAATTGGACCCAAGTTGGAAAAAAACCCTACAGAATCAACAGTGGTGAGACCTATACAACTTGTTGTTTGAACATTCAGCCATTCTAAATTTGAGGATACAATTACAGCCCAAAAACTCTACCCACAACCTGAAGCTGCTCTAAGTATTCACCATTATTGTTTTTATGGTATTTTAATAAATTGTCATACTTTTTCAGACAATCCCATGCTAATATTTTTATTACTATTAGTATTATTTTCAATTTGATACAATAGAACTGTATTACAATTAAGCGCTGCTTTACATACCTTTTGTGCTATCGTTCTTTACCCTAGTGGTCTACTATATACCTCTTTCAAGCAGCAGCTCCATTTTTTGCACAGAAACAGCTTATACCAGCACCCAATCTCTCTTTCTTTACCTGGGTAAAAAAAAACTTTGCATTAGTTCGACAATGTTTAGGTCGACATGGGGTTTTTCACTGTTTTTTTGAGCCGACAGGTGGTATTTTATGCCCTACCATCCACTAGGGTGGTGGTCAGGGAACTCGGTCCTCATTACCCCACACAGTGCATTTTTTGCTGGTAACCCAGCAGGTGCACAGGTGTACTAATTACTCACACATTTTATAAGGTCCGTAGGTGGAGTTAATTATTTCACTTGTGATTCTGTGAGGAGACCTGCAAAACATGCACTGTGTGGGGTAATGAGGACCGAGTTTCCTGACCACTGCACTAGGGCGTGGTGGGAGAATAAAATAGTGTGCCAAGCGCAGCGAGGCACCGTGCCTGACGAATTGTGAGCGGATGCGGTGCACTTGAAACTGTGTCCATGTTGACTGTGTTGAAATTCAGGTAAAAAAACTGTGAAAAACCCCATGACCACCTTTTGACTGTCGACATAGACATTGTCGAACTAATGATCTGTCGAACTAATGACATTTCGACCTAGAACCATGTTGACCTTTGCCCATGTCGACCTAGACCCATGACAACATTTTCCCATGTCAACCTAATGACTGTCGACTATCATGCTGTAGACCAAATGATCCCAACCCACATAAACAAAGTGAGGATTAAGAGGCAATTGTAAGTCAGTGGGTTCCTTGCATTTGTCAGTAATAGCTGCATAACCAGCAAATGGGAGGTATGGGTCAGATTCAGAAATAAATGAAACCTTGAAATCATCCTGTGTCACACAGTAGATAAAGAGGTCAAAGAAAGGTCAAAAGAGGATATTAAGCAGTCAAATAATGTATGTTCAGGCAATAGTAGCTTTAGCAACTTTGATACTGCATTGAGTGTTAAAACACTGACAACAATCTTTGACCTATTCCTACACAAAAATAATTTGACAAGTAATCAAAGGTGAACCACACATCTAAAACAATGCAAACAGTAAGCAGTGTTGTAGGAACAAAATACCCCAGTAAAGGTGCCCATACACGGTACAATGGGGCTGTGCGTTGCGATGCAATGCAATGCACACTCCTGTCACACATATCATCGCACAGCTCAAAAAGTATGTGCTGTACATACTTTTTGTACTAGATCTCATCTCATTGCATTGCAAAACCTATGCGATGTGATCTAGTCCAAATTGTATACAATAATTGTACCTTGTATGTGCACCTCTAAAAAAATTATATAAAATACAAATTAAACAGGTGTATGGGATACACATAGGGTAACCAACTCATCCCTTTAATCCAGGACACATATTAATTACACAGGTTATGTGGATGGCTTTCACATGGTTTTAAACTGCCACACCTCAAGACTCCATTTCACCTGGTTTTAAACTGCCACAGAACCTGTGTAATTAATATGTGTCCTGCATTAAAGGGATGAGTTGGTCACCCTAGATACACAAGAGGTGTCAATACCCAAATATTATATTATATTACCCAATTTCCATCCAATATCTATGTAAAACAATATCTTACCTCAATATGCCATATAGCATAAATAAAATATATGTTTCACAACGATCTAATAGGTACAAGGCCATAGCATATCCCCCGGCAGCCCAGGGAGAGTGCAGTTAGGATTAAGTTGATAAAGTGAAAAGGGATTATGGGTGTGCAAAAATACACAAGTAGGAAAAGGGCAAATAGAGTCTGGGAGAGTAAACATGAGAGACGCTAAATTTACGAAGATAGGAATTCTGTTGAAGAATAGATGTTGCCCATAGCAACCAATCAGATCTTGTCTTCTAGAAGGTGCTAAACAAATAAAGTACACTTTGATTGATTGGTTGCTATGGGTAACATAACTCCCATCTTAGTATATTTATTTCTGCATGTACAGATGCTGGGTGCAAGTTCACCATACCATTTGCAACCACCAGTGCCGATCCACGCCGCCCCCCCCGCCCCCCCCTGTCAGGATTTCGGCAGTCGGGATTCCGGCTTCTGGATTTTGAATGCCGGGATTCTGACCACTGGGATTTCATATCAATCCCTGGTACTTGTGTATTATAGCGGCGCCCCCGATGTACATCGTACGATAAACGTATCGCATGCCATGCACCCGATGGCATACGATGCGATGCGACGCGATTTTGACCCCCTATACGATTAAAAATCGTATAAGCACCCTAATGGGTGCTTACAATGTTAAATGCACCCCCACGCCACCCCCCACTATAAACATGAACCCGAAGCGTGGCAAACGCAGCGGTACGCGTCCTACGACCTTTTCATACCCCCACTATCCACGTCGGCGTGGAGTTGAGAATAGATTAGTGTGGCGAGCGGACGCGGATACCTTCACAGGTAAACGCGTCCCTTCGCGGGCTTCACAGGTATCCGCGTCCCCTCGCCACGCTTCGGGCTCGGTGGCTCGCTGCGCTCGCCACACTAATCTATTCTCAACTCCACGCCGACGTGGATAGTGGGGGTATGAAAAGGTCGTAGGACGCGTATCGCCGCCCCTCGCGGGCTCGCTGCGCTCGCCATGCTTCGGGTTCACGTTTATAGTGGGGGGGTGGCGTGGGGGTGCATTTAACATTGTAAGCACCCATTAGGGTGCTTAACATTGTATAAGCACCCATTAGGGTGCTTATACAATGTTTAATCGCATCGCATCGTATGGCATTGTATGCCATGTACAATGGCATACAATTTCAAAATTGTATGCCATCGTACACTAACCACCGAAATCGCGTCGCATCGCATACCATCGCATGCGTTATGGTATGCGATTCGATGGGCGCCGTCAAAATACACAAGTACCCAATCCCTTCTAAACAACCCTCCATGGCATGTCCATTTTGGCAGTAGTTTCCACTGGAACCCCTGAAGATTGCAAGCTTTTAAAATCATATTCATTTAATGGTGCTTTTATAGAAATTTTATATATAATATATTATATGTATCTTGAGGTTAGGCTGCACACTCAAAAAGTTCAATTACCAGAGTGCCAGGCTCAAAAATGGTAACATATATATACAGTATTAGAAAGCCAGCATCATCCGTTTTTTTTGCAAAAAATATCAAAAAAATCTTTAATGGCATATTTATATTTCTTGTGGATATTTTTATGTCTGTTTATTGCACTTTAAATATGCCATTAAAGATTTTTTTGATATTTTTTGCAAAAAAACGGATGGTGCTGGCTTTCTAATACTGTATGTAAGACTGTACAGACTTGGTAACAGCAGACAAATGTTGTTCAACATTTCAAAATTTTAATACATTTCATCTGCAGGAAGCCATAAGTGAATTATATACCTTTTATATAAGTACCACAAAAAGTGTAATCACATGCACAACCGGAATTTGTCTGTCGAAGCCCACAGATGGCATCAACAAACTGGCATCATCATGGCTACATTAAAAACAAAAGCACCACTGCATCAATGAAAATTCAGGGCTGCATTGACACAAAGAGTAACAGCATTTCATAAACAAATGTACATCTCTATGGAGACCGACATCCCCACCTATGCCCAAATCCTGGTTTGCCAAAATCAATTGTTACATGTGCATGGAAGACGTTTTACTGTCCTTGGACAACAAACACTCAGAATTCACAGCCATTTGGCTCCCTTGGCTAGAATACAAGGCTTTGCCTGTATATAAGAATTAGGGATTCACACCGGCATAAAAAATACTAAAATCACAGAATTTCGTTTTTTTTGGGGGGGAGGGGTTTTGCTCCTAAGCTATTATTAACCTCAGTAGCATTCATCTCCACTCATTTCCAGTCAAGTCTGAACACCACACTATATTGTTTTTAGGCAAAAAGGTTTGCACCGAAGTAGCTGGATAACTATGATAAGCGACACAAGTGGACAGTTAAAACACTACACTGATACGGCACACTTATTAGCATCCTTGGACTTATATGGCACACTTAGCATCACCCAATGAATTATAGGGCAGACTTGGCTCACCCCAGAAATTATTTGGCAGACTTGGCTCACCCTTGGACTACCCCTGAACTAATACAGTACACTTAGCAGCACCCCATGAATTATATGGCACAGATGCTGGTGCCCCGTCCTGATACGGCACACATTGTATTATACGGCACAGATGGCGGAACCCCTGGACTGACACAGCACACATGGAATTAACCGGCACACACAGGGCCTTATTCTAGTTCACTCTTTCTGACAAAATCCTTATTAGATGGACAAAACCATGTGCACTGCAGGGGGGGGGGGCAGCTGTAACATGTGTAGAGAATTAGATTTGGGTGGGGTTTTACTTCAAATTGAGCTCTATATTGCAGTGTAAAAATAAAGCAGCCAGTATTTACCCTACACAGAAACAAAATAACTCCCCCCTGCAGTGCACATGGTTTTGTCCATCTAAGAAGGATTTTGTCAGAAAGAGTGAACTAGAATAAGGCCCATAGTGACACTCCTGCATTAAAAAGAGTTATTCTTTTAATAAAAAATGGCAGCACCCCTGGATTGATACAGCAGACTTAGCAGCACCCCATAAATTAAACAGCATACTTGGCTCACCCCTGGACTGATACGGCACACTTAGCATCACCCCTGGACTGATACGGCACACTTAGCAGCACTGCATGAATTATACAGCAGACTTTGCAGCAACCCATGAATTATATGACACACTTGGCTCACGCCAGGAATTATGCGTCACACATGCGGGCACCCCTGACCTGATACAGCACACATGGAATTATATGGAACAGATGGCAGCACCCCTGGACTGATACGGCACACATGGCAGCAGATATGGAATTATACGGCACACATGGTGACATTCCTGCAGTAGAAAAATAAAAACTTTTAGGGCGGGATGTACTAACGGGAAAATGCGGTAAAATCCCTGTTTTACAGCATTTTCCGATGTACTATTACCCGGCCGCCACGTCACCGCATTGTTGGGTATCGCCTTTGGGTGGCAATACCCTATAGAAGCTTATGGGCTTCTTTTCGCCGCCTCCCCCGAAAAACCCGCCGACCCCCCTCTCCCCCTCCCTCTGGATTACCTGGTCCAGGTCCTCCTGAACCCGGAAGGTAGCACATCTCTCCCCCTAGTGACGCAGCCAACGTCCTTCCGGCTGCAGGGGGGAGAAGGAGGCGCTGGGGACAGCCTGCTTAGCTGTCCCCGGCGTGAGGGATGCAGGAGGGGGCAGGGAGGTGATGGAGACTCCCCGCACACCACATTCCAGGTATCGCGGGGGCCTCCGTCACTGCATTGCGATGCCAGCCGCATATGTTAGTACATATGCGGCAGACAGGCGGCGAAGGGCGGTGATGTATATTAATACATCCCACCCTTATTATTTTAATTAAAACAAAGAGCAGCACACCTGGAATAATATACGGCAGACTTAGCAACACCCCATGAATTATACAGCACACTTGGCTCACCCCTGGGCTGATACAGCACATTTAACAGCCCTTGCAGTAAATAAAAAAAAAAAGTTTTTTTCTTTTCATTCAAAAAAGGGCAACTCCCCTGTTCTAATACGGGACACATGCGGCACAGATGCGGGCACACCTGGAATTATACTGGACACATGCGGGCACCCCTGGACTGATACAGGACACATGGGGGTACACCTGGAATTATATGGCACACATGTGGGCACCCCTGGACTGATACTGGATACATGCGGGCACCCCTGGACTGATATGGGACACATGCGGACATCCGTGGACTGATAAGGAACACATGTGGGCACCCCTGGACAGATACAGCACACATGTGGCCCCCCCTGGACTGATACGGCACACATGCGGGCACCCTGGACTTATCCTGATACACTGGCAGCAGTAATTTAAAAAATAAATATATATTTTTTTGCTCTAAATAGTTTTATTGGTACTCTTTATCTAGCACGGCGCCCATCGCGGGCATCGCGGCCATCGCATGCACTAAAAAAACGGGTGCGACGCGATGCCCGCGATTTCCCATAGGGAACAATGTTAAAAGTGTGATTGGACGCGATTTGAGTGCGCTCGCCACACTATTCTATTCTCAACTCCACGCCGACGTGGATAGTGGGGGTATGAAAAGGTCGGAGGACGCGTACCGCCGCCCCTCGCGGGCTCGCTGCGCTCGCCACGCTTCGGGTTCACGTTGATCGTGGGGTGGCGTTAACAATTGTGGGGGCCATTTCAGACTTCAGGGGGACTATTTGGGCTCTGTGGCCCATTTAACATTGTTTCCTATGGAAAAATCGCGGGCATTGAGGCATTGAACACTAAAATCGCGTCCAATCACACTTTTAACATTGATCCCTATGGGAAATCGCGGGCATCGCGTCGCACCCGTTTTTTTAGTGCATGCGATGGCCGCGATGCCTGCGATTTTTTACCCCCGATGACCGCGATGGACATCGTGGGCGCCGTTCTAGGTAAAGAGTACCGTTTTATTTTATTAAAATATCGCAGCCCCCTCTGTAGCAGTCCCTTCCATGCATAAATCACCCCCCTCTGGATTGCTCCATTGCTTTCGATCATAACTTGCTTCAGATTGTTATTTATATTCATTTTCAATAAAAACAGATTATAAAAAAACAAATGTACATTACATTACAAGTACCTATTAGTAAATAATACAGCCTGGTGGATAAGTCACGAGAAAATGCCATATACATAACTTGAGTAACAATGTTGCACTTGATCTATTATGGTTTTAGAAATAGTGATGGCAACCTTAATCTCCTAAAATGCAATAGAAACTTAATAATTAATTCAGAACTTTTGGAGCTAAAGTTCCTAACCATATAATCATGTATATCAGAATCAGCTTTATTGGCCAGGTATACTTATGTATACTAGGAATTTAGTTTGGATTGCTTTGCAACAGCCACGGTGGGAACATGTAAAAAAACAGTCACAGTACAGATGTATATAACATGTACAGATATGCACTAGCTGGATCCTGATGAGGGACACAGACATGAGGAACATACATTTACTGAGCTGTACAGCACCCAGGCAGCTGTTCAGCGGCACCACTTGGTGATTGCAACAGCCAGATAGGTAGACAGTAAAAACAGAACAGATATGGAACACGGCAGGGGTGACACGGGGTACATATTTGGCTAGCGGCACAGATCCTAGACAGCCATCAGCGGCGCCATCTTTACGTTGCTGCTCACAGGACAGCAGTGGAGGGGCTCAGCAGGCCAGCGTGGGTGGTGGTGGGGTGGTGGCAAGGGGGGGGGGAAGAGTCAATGAGGCCAGGGGGGAGAGTTTGTGAGGCCAGGGCCGGAGTTGGGCCCTCTCTGGGCTGCCCCTGATAGTGTAGTAGTACCTCATCCCTCGGGGGCCAATGCTGACGCTGGGTTTGCCCAGAGCTGGAACATTGGTTGGGTGCAGACAGGCTCCTCCAGACTGGAGAACAGAGGTCGGGGGCCTGCAGGCCAGAGTACCGTGTGGGGGATCCTGCTGGTGCATGGTGGACTCCTCTTCCCTCTTTGCTGGGGGCCGAGTTCATGCCCGCGTGTTTCGCAGCTGGGTGACATGGCAGCCGGGTGAGGCAGCTGGGGGATCCTGCTGGAGGCCATGGTGGACTCCTCTGGTGGGGCTGTGGATTTCGCTGTGCTCCGGCACTCTCTGTCTCCATCTCACTTCCTCCTCCATCATCCCGTCTGCAAAGCTCCTCTTCTCCGGGGTCCGGGGATGAAAGCTCCGGTGGATGGGAACTCGCATGCTATGGTGTCCCAGACCTGTGGGCGCCCTGTGCAAGGACAGGGCAGGCAGCTGACATCCGCTGATGTCACTGGGCAATGCTGGGTGTTCCCATATGCAAATTGCTTGCCCCATGCCCAGACGTCTGTATGCGAGCGCCCACAGTGGCTGCACATGCGTATAAAAACCTATGCGCATGCGGAGTTGCAAAACAATCGGTCCCCCATGCGAACACGCGGGTAGACCGATTGAATCTAAATAACCCGCTTAAAGAGAATTCATGGCTCTTCATTTCGTGATGGCAAGGCATGGACTGTTCAAGTTACGATATACATTTATCTGTCATAAGCTGGCCTCTATTCAGGGTGGCAATAGAGGCCACCATTTATTGAGATGTGAAGCTAACTGTATTTTCAGATTAGGAACTTTGGCCCCTGAAGGCTTGAACAAATCATTAGGTCTCCATTGCTTTTTATGAGATTAAGGTTCTGTCATTCTTAGCCTATTACTATAGCCTATTACTATTTGTATTAACCCAATCTACAATAATAGATTTTTTCGTAACTTTTCCACCAGACTGCACTTTCTACAATGTAACAATTGTAATGTATTGTACATTTCTTTATGAATTGTTGTAACTTTAATACAATTGGTCAGAGCAGCCCGGAAGTTTCATTGATGCAGTGGTGATTTTGTTTTTAATGTAATTATGGTGCCTGCATGATGCCATATGTGGGCGTCGACAGAAAATATCCGTTTGTTAATGGGATTACACAAAGTGTGGTACTTTTATAAGGGATGTAAATCACTTATTATGTTATCCTGAAGATAATATGTATGAACATTTCAAAATGTTTCAAAATGTTGATCACTATTTGACCATTGCCAAGTCTGTAAATCCGGATGCCATTTTGATGTCACTATATTGGGACGTGGTGCACAGGTGTACTGCTCATATGGACATTTATTACTATATATAATTTATATTATATTATATACTATATTCATAACAAATATTGCACACAATTTCGGATTATTATTTATTTAGTAGACAACCCACCAGTATGTACTTGGAGTATGGTACTATATAAGAGCTCAGAAATTAAACCCACACAAATTTGAAGAGAATATACAAACTCTACACTGGTAGTGCCATGATCAGGAATTGGACTCAGAGACAGCAAGGCAATAATGCTTCCCAGTAGCCATGGGTATATGAATTCACAAAAATTTTCTAGCTCGTCTCCAAAATGTTACTTAACACACAGTGCCAACCATCAGTTTTCCTTTCTGGCTCCTCCTTTCCTATTCTCCTGAATCTAGAAATTTCATTTTGGCCTTCAACCATGTTGTGCTCAGCATGTGGAGAGGTCTTGACTTAATTTAAATAAATGAGGTACATGTAAAATAATGCAGTATGTTCATTGCATGCAAAAAAGAAACCGCATTTCAACACACAATGGGGGAAATTTACTAAGATGTGTATTCTACTTTACATGTAATGTTGCTATGGGCAACCAATCAGAATCTACTTTTTATTTATTTAGCACCCTCTAGAAGATAGTAGACAGGATCTGATTGGTTGCCCATAGCAACATCACATGTGAAGTAGAATACACATCTTAGTAAATTTCCCCCAATATGTTTTGTCTAGCTATATATGTATACATTTTAACTCCACTTGTTTCTAATTTTAAATGAGCCCTTAGTGAATATTTATGAGGTGCTATATCCAGCACAAAGGTGGAACTGTTTTAGAATAGTCTATGATAGACTTTAATTCAAAGTTATTGGAAACCTTGAATAAAATAAGTTACTATTAATCATTATATTGACTGATCATCTTAGCAGGCAATTTAGGATAAATGAATGTAGATGGATTATATACATTCTTGTAATGGACTAGGTTTTATTTTGTAGTATGTTTCTCATTATTTACAGCAAACAAGATGCTAGCACCCTCTAAAGCAAACCTTTCAATATGTGTGATTACAAAAAAAAAAAAAAAACAACATATAAATTGCGTTTGACAGGGTGACCTTTTCTTCCGGCTATATTGTGTAACTACCTGCATGCTGATAATGTACAGCATACAGGTATTAATACATGCTTAGCTCTTAAATAAACAGGACATCTACAGCAGTTGCACATGTTATACGCTGTTATTTCATTCATTTCTAGCTGGTTATCTGCCTTGTTCAACAAATAACACACAATCAGAGCATAATTATTGGTGCTCACTCTAGCTTAATTTCCCTAATCATTAGTTTCCTCACTTGGCATGTAATTATAATGGTACAGATTTAGAGATACTTGAGAAAAATGTAGTAGACCAAATAGTTAAGATTTTTTAGGTAATTCAAACACAGTATATTTTATTTTACTTATTATAATAATTAAAAATTTTGGTACAATTTCGGCACTATAGAACACGAATAGTGCTCACACAGGGTTACCCTCACTGGAGAACATTATCTCCTACTATATAGCATAGTAGTGGATTTTCACGTCCTTTTATATTATTTGTTGTCAAATTGCTTTGTGTATTTTATATTATTTGTTAGAATTAAAACATTTTTTTTCTCTCACAAAGAGCCATCTACTGACTCAAGTAACAAATAGTGACCTTCAGAGGTTAAAAGGAAAAACTTCTGATGAAGTAGAGTATCTATACTCTTAGTGTAGCCCTTATTTGAAATTTGGTTAGTGACTAATTGGGAAAAGTTTGGAGTTGCTTATATAGCACATCTACAAGCGCATGCTCTGTTCACAAAATGTTGCATTTATATCTCCACTGACAATAGATTGTTACATATGTATCAATGTTCTTGTCACCAACGTATACTGGTAATCATCCCTGATATACTGATTTTTTGCTGCATTTATATTGATGTTTCTTTCGATAATGTATACTGGTAATTGCAATTAATTTTTTTATTTGATTGTCTAATGTTTACTCTGCTTCAATAAAAATAAATAAAATAAAAAAACTAACATGGTAATATATTTTTGAATTAATGCCATTTAATGATAATGTTAGTTATTTGCTTTAACCAGTTTTGGCCTGGTACCTGAATTGATTGAATTTTAAGATTCCTTGAAGGATGGCTAATTTTGTCACAATTAACAAAAATCTGGTTACAAAACATTTTCCGATGTAATGATTTCCGAGAAACAGACTGGGCAGTTTTCTACCCAATGGGAAAATGGATTAAGTAATTTTGGATAAAAAATCTACTATAAATATGAATTTATTAAAATAAAACCCTAATAATAACAACAATATAGATTAGTATTAATTACTAACAATATGTTAGCAGTATTAATCAGTAGTAAATGTAAGATTTATGAGCTGCATATTTTTCAGAACATTTTGGATGCAAACTCACATTGCAATTTTGCTAATAAAAGGAGTCTTGCTATGGCAAACTGTTGCAATGTTTAAGCTTATTATCTTGAATTCTACCAATGATTATGGATGGCCATAGTTGTGATTCCCATCGATGGTTGCTATTGATGGTGATAGTACAAACAGCCATCAATGGCAGCATACAATGTGATGGATGACCATCAATGGTTTTATATTAAGATGAACATCCATTTTCTAGACTTACTAGCCTTTGGGTCAATCAGAGCCTAGGGGCAGTGCTTTATGGGTGTCATGGGCAGATCTATGCTCCATGTCCCGATAGGAAAAAAGTTATGCTCTATTATGCCGTGCCGTCAATAGGGGGGAACTATCTGGCACCCCCCCATCGATTTAATGATGTTGCACTTGGCTTTTCACCTTATTTTATCCTCGCTATCAACCAGTTGATCTGTCAATAAAAGTGCATAGTTGCTTCATATCTGAATTCCAGCCATGATAAGGGCTGTTTTTTTTCTCTTTTTGCTTCCAAAACATGTAATTTCCAAGCAGTTACCATCATGTACAGTATAACATAGTATTAGAGAAGAGTGGCCACCACCACTTCTTCGAGTGAATACCAATTCTGTAATTACCTGAAGCTTCCCATGTTGGTATTATAATCCTTGATCAGAAATGGAAAATTGATGCTGACGCACTTTAATTTGCCCACGATCATAATATTTATATATTGTGTAGAAGCACCTCCATACAATAAGGTTTGGCAAAAGGGTACTTGTTTCCTAGCACGGCGCCTGCTATTTTGATTGTATCCATTGGGTCCAAAAAAATTGCGTCGATCGCATTGCATGCAACCAAATTGTATGCGATGCGATCGATGCGATTTTTACATCGGAACCAATGTAAAATGGTCCCTGAGGCCCGATTTTACATTGGGCCCAATGTTAAATGCCCCCCAGACCCCAATTTTCATTGTATACCCACCCTAATGGGTCAAATGCCCCCCCATTGTTAACACCACCCCACGATGAACGCCAACCTGAAGCGTGGCGAGCGCAGCGAGCCCGCGAGGGGCAGCGGTACGCGTCTTCTGACCTTTTAATACCCCCACTATCCTCGTCAGCGTGGAGTTGACTTTATATAGTTTGGCGAGCGCAGCGAGCCACCGAGCCCGAAGCGTGGTGAGCGCACGCGCATTACTTCACAGGTATTACGCGTGCGCTCGCCACGCTTCGGGCTCGGTGGCTCGCTGCGCTCGCCACACTATATAAAATCAACTCCGCGCCGACGTGGTTAGTGGGGGTATGAAAAGGTTGGAGGACGCGTACCGCCGCCCCTTGCGGCGGTACATTACCCATTCCATTTGGTACAAAATGCTCTGTTCCTGGACTTGCTTGCCAGTGGCAGTTACAGAGGTTGGACTCCAGCACAGTCCAAAATTCAAAGAGGGGGGGTCACATCAACTGCCAGTGAGTCCAGGACAGTGATGTTTGGGGTGGCAGTAGGTATGGATCCCATTTTTGAATATCGGACTGTGCTGCAGCCTCACATCTGCATCTGCCACTGGCAGGGAAGTCCAGGAACTGAGCATTTTGTACCTAATGGAATGGGTCATGTTGGAGGGTATGATATTAGTAACTGCAATAAAGCTCATTTCAATTTCATAATTAAAAAGGGGATAGCCTCTGATGTGTGTGTTGGTTTGGACTTGGAAGAAAATCAGCATTGACAACTACCACTGTGAAAGCCACTACATGTGAAACTGTTCTCTCCATATGTCAAGGATATGTCCCTTTAGTCAAGCTCTTCACATGTTTTGTGGTGGGCTAGCTCTTCAGGCTAAGCTAAATATTTGTATTTGTCAAAGCATTCTGTAATTGCGATTTAGTTGCTAATTTCCTCCAATACAGCATGAGTCCCACAATGGCAGAGGATAAAAGCCTGTCAGCTACGTCTACAGCATTGGAGAGAAAAGGGTTTGTTTTTCATTACACTGCAAATGCAAAACTAATAAAGACATGGAAAAATAAAGTACATTTTATTGACCCCAGCATGAACAGAACTGTTCCAAACTGTTGTTTACATAACAAATAGGAGAAATCAAAGATGACAATGGCAAGATGAAAGGAAAGACAATTAAGCGTTGTGCTGGCATACTGACCGTTTTCTACTGTTTATAATCATTACAATTTTGAGATGATTGAGCAACCACATGTTTCGGTTTTGCTTCCAAAATATTTGTTGTGCGTGGTGTATTTTGGTGTTGGCCTTGGCTGGGATTTTCTTTCCTTTTTTTGTTGTTGTTTCCTTTAAAAATATTCCTAAATATGATGTTGATATGCAGTAAATAATAGCTTTCACATGGGCAGGGACAGTGGCACTTATGGGCAGGGGCACACATGGGCAGGGACAGAAGAACACATGGGCAGGGGCACACATGGCAGGGACAGAGGCACACATGGGTATGGGATTAGATGGGCAGGGATAGAGGAACCTACGGGCATGGATAGAGGCACATATGGGCAGGGGCACACATGGTCAGGGACAGAGGAACACATGGGTAGGGGCACACATGGCAGGGACAGAGGCACACATGCACAGGGGCATACCTGTGGCACATATGGGCAGGGGCACACATGGTCAGGGACAGAGAAATATGTGGGTAGGGGCACACATGGTAGAACAGAGACAGAGACACACAGACAGGCTTAATTTGCTGTAGGACTGACTAGTTTACCACCAGGTGCATGGGTTAAAGCCAGACACTCTTTGTTGTCGCTGCAGGTAGCACTATCTGATCGGCTGTGTGTCCTCCGTGCCCAACGTTTAGACTGTCAGTTGCTGGGAGGAGCCTCATTAAGGCAATGTGTACCCAGCCGTCGCTGGTTGATACTGCTGGGTTGCGGCAGGCTGGCGGAGTTGAGGCAAGAGTCCCGGCTTACAGAAGTCCTCTGGAGCTGGTGATGCTGGTGCCGGCTCTAGCTTACGCCATTCCCAGCGTGCGCGTCTGTGCCTGGCCGCTGCTAATTGATGCCGCTGGAATGCAGGGCAGGCGGGCTGGCAGGCTGGTGGGGATGTCTTCTGGTCAGAATGTCGCACGCTGTGAGGAGAAAACAGGCACCGCTGCGCCGGAAAGGAAGGGGTTCCACATCCTCCCGTTCACTGCTGGCCACAGTGATCGGGACTAAGGGTGAAAAAAATTCAGTGCTTGAAGTGGCGGTATGCCATACCGGCATATACCGGCCCACTTCGAGCACTGACTATATATATATAAAAATAAAAACATTTATTGTACTAGAATGCACTGGCCAATGACACAAAACAGTACACATCAAAATTACGATGATATTAATAATTCTATACAGGTATTTGAAAATAAACTGTTGGCTGCTGTGGTAATACATGATCCAACTGTGTTAGTTGTTAAATGGACCTACGCAAGGGTCATTCATATTCGTTTGTCAGGTCTGTATGGTCCTATCAAGTATTGGAAATTTTAATGTCCACTTTATGGAAGAGAGAGAGGAAAAAAGTGGACAATAAAATATCCAATACTTGATTGGACCATACAGACCGGACTAACGGATACTAATGACCCTTGCATAGGTCCATTTAACACCTAAATACATAAATCTGACTTGTCCTAAGGACAAGTCGGACCTGATTGTCCTGGCAGCTCCCTGGGTGGGGTTACACGCGATTAGGCACTTCATGTGCCAAGTTTTGCATGTGATAAATCAGGTGAAGGCGGAGTGAGCAGGGGGGCGGAAGTCTCAGCCAATCATTGGCTTCCCATTCATTTGTATGGGCTTTTTTTTAAGTGCATGCTGGCATCCCCCACCTAGCTCCAGGCCGCACATAAGATTTAGAAAATATTATGTGCAGTCCGTCCAACCTCCCGACTCCGTTCCGTTGTGTAAGTATATGAACATATTTGCTAAGAAGGACAGCTTACATGGGCAGAATGCACATGTACACATTAACACCTCATTCAAGATGGCAGTTGCCAGTTGCTCTTACATTTTGTGCTGAGAGTACTAACACAAGCATCCAAGTGCTACCCCTAGGCACATGCCTCACGTACCTAATGGGAATCTCACCACTGGGTATAAGTCTTCTTACCTCTTTCCTGCTCGTTGCCTCTATTTATGCATTTCTAAACCTCTCTGTCGGTACTCGGTGACTTCCTCAGACACTCTGGAGCCAATTACAATTCCATTTATATGGGGCTCAACTTTATTCATCTAAATAAAATGTTTTGGAGAATATTATAATGCCAATGGACCAGTGGAGAACATTACCTAAACCTGCACACACATAAGTAAACTCTTCCACCTCTGCTCAGTATCAATGAGCGAGATGCAGCCACAGCTGCTACAGGCAGGCCAATTGGGAGGTGTTTACCTTGTCCTAACTAATTCCTTCTCTTTTGCCAGTTGTTAGGGGTCCTATTTTTATCTTTTTTTTTATTTTTTTTTGGGTGGGGGGTAACTTGTACTTTCCAAAGCTAAATTATTTTTGTTTTCTCCTTTAGCAGCTCGGATTTCCTTTTTGCATGCTCTGTTACAATCCTATTTGGAAAGCCTCATTGCTCCCATAAACCTTATAGTGCTTTAACGCTTTTATCTTTTTCTTGATAACTTCCCTTACTTTCTTATTCAACCACATACTGTGGTTTTCAATGACTACTTTTACCTTTTGTTTGTTTTTGCCCATAAGAGTACACAAATTTGCAAGTGTAACCAGTTATTTTTTAAAGGTGTAAAGCCCCACTTGTGGGTTATAATCCTTACCTATCTTATAAAAACCACCGGACTGTACAGTACATTGTATAAAATCATATAGAACAATAAGAAAAACACTCCCTTATTTAAAGGGGATTGGTACGAAATCCCGGCGGTCGGAATCCCGACGCAGCAATCCCGACCACCGAAATCCCGACAAGGAGGGGGACGAAGATTGGGATTCCGGCATCGAGATTTTGACCGCCGGGATTCCAACCGCCGGGATTCTAACTGCATCCCATTTAAAGGGTGTCTGCTAAGTACAAAGGGCCTTATTCTAGTTCACTCTTTCTGACAAAATCCTTCTTAGATAGACAAAACCATGTGCACTGCAGGGGGGGCAGATGTAAAATATGCAGAGAGAATTAGATTTGGGTAAGTTATTTTGTTTCTGTGCAGGGTAAATACTGTCTGCTTTATTTTTACACTGCAATATAGATCTCACTTTGAAGTAAAACCCCACCCAAATCTAATTCTCTCTGCACAAGTAATATCTGCCCCACCTGCAGTGCACATGGTTTTGTCCATCAAAGAAGGATTTTGTCAGAAAGAGTGAACTAGAATAAGGCCCTCAGTAACAGTAAATGACTCAAAATTAAAAATGGAAATAAAGGTTAGGGGTTCCAGTGACTGTTGCATCTAGAACCAATAAAATATGGTGCAGACAATTACAGTAGATAAAAAAATGTATTTAACAATGATATCTAAAATAATTTAAAAAAGTTTTTATACTATGCAATAAAAAAAAAACTTAAAAGACAATCAGGAATAATGTCTTAGCTTTTGGCAGGAGGTAGAAAAACAGATAATGCGTTTGAAGAAGTCTAAAGACAAAATTCATTGGGTCCACTCCCCTCCCACAAAGCCTTGCCCCTCACATGAGGCCACAACTTTTCATGGGTACCTTTTAGGGTAAAGAGGATGTATACCAAACTGCAAAAGTAAACTATAGAACCAAGGACCAAGTGGTGCTTAACTATATAGAGACCACAAATGGAATTAAATATAATACAATACAATACAATACAAGTCCTCCCGGGGGTATAACAGTGATTAATATGTATATTCAATAAACATCGCTCACTGTGCTCGCCAAGCTTTGGCCTCGTTGTACGCGTCCCCCCGCCATGCTTTGGGCTCGCTGCACTCGCCACAGTTTATAAAAACAACTCCACGCCGACATGGATAGTGGTGGTATGAACAGGTCAGGAGGTCGCGTACCGTGTCCGCTCGCCATGCTTCGGGCTGATGTGGATAGTGGTGATGTGCTAAATCGCATCACAGATCGAATCGTATTCAAATCGTATGCAATATTACGTGCGATTTGCATATAGATTGCTGATGAAAAGAACCTGTTAATATATATATATTACATATATGGGGATACAGTCTTCTGTATTACATAATCTCACAAAGGTAAAAGGGAAATGGTAAACTCCAATGTATAGACCAATTTTCAGTGTAGCAGCTCAGATGTGTTGCAAGGGTAAAACAGTATATTGCACAATTATAGCTGCTGTGTTGTTTATTGAATATACACATTAATAACTGTTATACCCCCGGGAGGTCTGTAATGTAAAAATAAATAAATAATGTATTTTATTATCTTAATAAATGTATTTTTTTCCCATTTATTTGTGGTTCCTGTATAGATAATCACCACTTGGTTCTTGGTTCCCTGAATGACATCACTGTATCCATGAAATTGAATATGCTAGTTATTTTTATCTACTACTATAAAAATGTAAACAGATAAAAATGTATGGCACTGCAAACAAGCAAATAGCATATATCAAATGTATATTAGTCCCAAACATTTGTGTGCACAGATATAATACTTTACATGTACATTCATTTCCATTTCTTTTATGAGAGCAAGACTTCCTCTGCCTGTGCTAATTGTTCAATATGCTGAATGCTGCTCACCTTGGAAGGCCAAACGTTAGGCTATACCATTCAAGGACATGACTATTATTCTTCCTGGTGTCATTATCATCTATATATAGTAGAACCAGTGTCGGCTCCTCCTTTATAGTGGGAGGGGGCTGCCACGATGCCAGCACACACACCCCCGCTACCGTTGCTGTTGCTCCTGGCAATCCCCACCTCTACTGTTACTGGGCGATCCCCGCTGCCAATGTTACCTGCCTCTGCTGTGGTCCCGGTGCTTGGATGATGACAGGCACCAGCGCATATGCAGTACCGACCTCAGTACTTCGCTGGCCCCTACCTTCTATGGGCTGCTTCGGCAGCATCCCACAGAAGGAAAATCACAGTCCCGGCACCTTTACAATACAGATGACAGCCACTGGAACCAGTGCAGTACCGACATAGGTAGTCCGCATGCGCAGACACAGACATTATGGGCTGCTGCTCAGCAGTACATAGAGAGGCGTCCTGGAGGGTGGGAACACCTCCCAATGGGACTGTCTTGGTGAGTGGCCAATAGGAAGTCACTGCCAGTCAGAATGAAGTCAGTGCAGTCTCACAGACTGCGTCTGACTTCACACAGTGGTGGATTTTATGTGGGGGGCTGCAGCCCTGCAGCCCATAGGTAAAAACCGCCACTGAGTAGAACATAACTTTGTAATTTCCAAGTGTTTAAAGATTTCTATCTATAGTTTTAGTCATGTTCATAGACTCATTTGCAATCATAAACCATAGATTTACATATTAAAAATAAATGTATTTTATATGCCACATATAGCAAATATAGTTACATATACCTGTATTTACATACCACAATGTATAGTGATGACAAAAACGAACTATAAAAATCTGATAACCATGAAATGCTTGTGCATATTGTGACATTTTTGTGTTACCTCCATATCTCAGGTGTTCTGTTCTCTTTACTCTTCATGTTAAGAATTCATTCTGATGCATCACATTTGAATTGACTCAGCGGTGGGGTTACTATAAAGTTTTTTTTTTGCTTTGTTCAATGTTTCAAGCTACCCTGCGTGTACCCTTGTGTGTAAGGTTGCCAATAGTAACTGAATGAGAGGGAATAGCTAGCACTTTTTGTCACCAAACCAATGTCTTATTTATGCAATGTCACAATGCCACAGAAAACAATTGTTTCATTGTGTAGTTTGCCCAACTGAATCTTATATAGTTCTTTGATTTAGTTTGTTAGGACAAAATGTATCTTTCTTTTGATAACATGTATGATCACATTTTTATTGCACAAAAATATACTGAAAAGTTTTTCATATCTTGATTTTTAAAATTCCTCATAAAGTAACGGTCTGTTTAAAAGCTATACGAACATGTACTTTGTAATTAATCTTGTTTACAACTATGGGGGTTATTCATACCTGGTGGCTGCTGTGCGAATTACCATGGAGGCCGAATATCTAAAGACTGTACATGCGTACAGATCGTACCACACATGCATGAGGCTAAACCAACAAAAATCAATGTTTACTCTATTCGTAAGCCGTTTAGAGGTTAATTGAAAGGGTGTCATCCGGCCATTTCTAGGAGTGTCAGAAAAAATACAGGTGTTCCCAAGCATTTTCAGGGAGGGTGTGTGATGTCAGATGCAGTAAGTGTCACGGACGGCCGTGGCGGGGCACGGCGGGTCCGGTACTCACCCCTCCGTGCCCTCCGCCTGTCCGTTCTACGGCTCTGGTGCTGGTGTGCTACTGTGTCCTGGCCGGCCGGGAGGCACTGTGTGTTGGGGGCGGGTCCCTGTGAGTCTCAGGGGAGTTGTGACTGAGGAGGTGCTGGGAGGCCGGTACCGCCATCTTGGATGTGGGCAAAATGCAGATTGGACGCCAGGTTCAGGTTTCCTGCCCTCCTGCACCGTCTAAACCAATGACAGCCGCCCACTATGTATTTAGGGGATCTGTCCTGGTGAACTGGTGTCAGTGCAAAGGTTTCCTAGCCTTGTGCAGTTGGAGACTCCTGGCTACTCCTGTCCACTGCAGCCTTCACCTTAGTCTGCCCTGTTACTGACTCTGGGAATCCTGACCTCTCCGTGCCTTCCTGATGGTGTGCCGGTGATACCAGTGCTACTTGTCTGTGGCCTCCTGCCGGTACCCCATAGTCCATCTGCACCCTACAAAGTGACATCGCCTCCTGGGGTATCCTGCAGCCTGGAAAACCACCCACTTACAGTGTTCTCCGTACCTCCTGGATCATCACCCACTTCTTTCCTGTGACCTTGCCTGGACTGTTATTCATTTCCATCATTGCCTGTCTTTGCCATAAAACCTCCACTCCACCATCAAAGCTCTCTTTCCCATGTATTGGATCTCCCTCAGTCTCACCGGCCACTTCATGAGTTTTGCAAGCCGTATTGCCTTTTATTATTATTTCCATTGTTTCTAAAGACTTTTGCTCAAAGACGTTATTTCGGACTTTTCTTGTATTCCTTATGTCAAAGCCGTTTGAATAAGTGATTTATTTTCATTTATGAAACTATCTATAATAAAACCAGCTCGCTTTAACCCTACTCCATCTGGTCCTAAAGTGATTCCTTAGCACCACATGATCCAACCCAGCCCTCCACCTGTGACAGTAAGCTTCAAAAGTGATAAAATGGAGAGTGATAAACAACCAGCCAATCAGCTCTTACCTGCCATTTCACAGACTGTATTTGAAAAAATGTCAGGTAGTAGCTAATTGGTTGTATATCACTCTCTATTTTATCACTTTTGAAGCTTAGTGCATCTGGCCCTCAATCAGCCTGCTTCTACAACAGAGATATAGAAGGGTCAGGGTTATGCATCATGGTAAAATCATGGTGATTTATTTGCTGCTGGTCCGCCGGTAAGCAAGATTATTACAAGAAGGGGTATTTTACCTATGCAAATTTCCGCCTAGCCCCCCTCATATGCAATTGGACTCTGCTCATTGGCAAAAGCACATTTATCTCCTATCCAATGTAGCCGCACACCGGAGGTGACCTGTGGCGATCCTAGCGGCTAGCTACACCATGCACCTGTCAGCGCCTGTCTTCCATCTCCAGCCACAAGAGACTGCGGAATTTCATCTAGCGGTGGCTCCCAATGCCGGCTCCCAGCACAACAGAGCCACGTCGGTTGCAGCGGACCGTGTCCCGTTTCAAGTCTTCAGTGGTGTCCGGCGCTGGTAAGAGACTTTATGCTAACAGCATCGGCTACTCCCGGTGTTATCACTCAGTACATCAGAGCCACGCCGGTCGAAGTGACCAAACAACACATTTTCACTTTGCACAATTAATGATCCATCTTGGTGCTAATATAAATTACCTGGAGGAGACTTATAATTATCCTGAATTTTACTTCCACACTAAATATTCAGGACTGTGAAATCCAAATATTCAGTCAAGGGGTGGGCCACTGTCCGGGAATCTCTCATCAAAAAGGTAGTAACCCTACTACATGTGTGATTTCATGCATGTATATTGTGCACAGTACACACATGCAGAAAGGCTGACAGGGACTGGAGGATGGTGTGTGGTGCTTGGGGGCAGAAATCTTAGTTTTGGCTACTGCCTAGTGCATATCTCCTAACTGTTCTAATTTCAGCAGTGAATAAATGCTGTGTATAGGAGCACAACATCTATTCCCAGAGACAGAGGGGCTGGGGGCATGGCCAGCAACTCACAGAGTGCTGGCCTTGCCCCCTCAGTGGCAAAACGGGGTGTGGCTTCACAGGAGTGAGGAAATTTGTAGGTCACACCCCCTGATCACTAGACCCAGCCCCCAAATATCAGGCGCATGCACCGTGCATGCTACTAATGTTGGGAGGTATGGTAGTGTATGGGGGGGGGTCACTAATGCTAACTGTGGTATCTGGGGGTCACAGGTGCTGTCTGTAGGATTTGGGAGCCATCGATACTATCTGTAGTGTATGGGGGGGTAAGCAATTCTATCTATGGGTCGCAGGTGCTGTCTGTAGATCGGGGGCTCAATTATGCTATGTATGTTTAGTTGTGTGTGTTTGTGTGTGTGTGTGTGTGGGGGGGGGGGGCAGGGGGGAGTGTGCACTACAATCTTTGTCACCTCTGGGCACCTGGTATGAACTTACACCACTGGTCTAAAGGATATCTAGGTTGACGTAAAAGGACCAGAGAACATCTGAAATTTGGTTGCCAGAGCATACACATGAGCCATCAGCAGTCAACAGGTTCTTATTAATAGCAGGTGCATGACCATGAATAAGGTTTGTTAGAAATTGTAGAAGAAGGAGGACCCTCGTGGGAGAGTTGATGGAGGTGCTTTGACAGGAGCTGCCTTGGTCAGCAGCTGAAGAAACCAGGATAGTCAGTCCTGGAAACAGAAAGAAATAGCAACACTAAAATTGGTAAAAAGAATTGTCAATTGGACTGACTTTACAATAGATGTTATTTATTATACAACATAATCAGTAGCCATACTAAAAAATGTAAATATTAGCAGTATATTAAAAGCTTAACATAGAAAAAAAACCTCCCAAGTAAGGTATGGATCACCCATTTCTAGTATGCCCAAGTAAGTCCAGAATTGAAAAGATGAAATCAAGTATTTACAATCCAACATCCAAATATGCAGGTTGGAATGCTCTTGGTACCTCTTGTGGTGTGGTGTGTTAACTGGTCAAGCCCACTGTGTGAGGTTTGCTTGAGCCTGTCCTGTTGGTGGAAGGCCAAGGTGTTGTGGTCCACTGGAACAAATCATGATCTGGGGGTGGATTGAATGGGTCCAAGGGGATTGGCTGGTGCAGAAGGTAAGTCTCTGATGCATTTTGCCGTATCAAATGCTTTACCTTTGATAGAGGAAATGAGCCTCCTGCAACAGGGCAAAGTCAATATGTAACTAATGCAGATATGTCAGAACCTTTTTATGTTTTATAGGAGAGTGAAGTCTCCCAATATTCCAGGAACTGACTTTTAGTAGCATGACATATGGGCAGGTGCAAGCATAACTTGCATCAATTTTAACAGCAACCAGTGTGAATCATAACAACATATAGGCAAAATATATATCAAGAAAATAGAAATAGGAAATAAAAAATAATCAAGCAATAAAGCATAATGTATAGGAGATAAATTCTCAAACAAGTCACAAAATGGCGAAATGAAGACCTCCTCCTATTGCAACTTAGAAGTTCAGAGATTCACAACCATGATTAAGAGCTCCTAACCCACCACAGCCAAGATAAAATGGGCTCCTAACCCACCACAGCCAAGATAAAATGGGACATAACACAATATAATGCAGTAATGTGAGGTTAGCAAAAACAAATAACAAGTACAATAAAAACATTGCAACAATAGCATCATATAAAAAAAGCAATTAAACAAACTTACCTGCCAAATACTGTACTTTTTCTAGAAAAGGCAATCAGATTGGAACTGGGTTATCTTATGTAGTTGAGGTAGGTGGTGATGGTGAACAGTGTTCCTCTGCTAGAAAGGCCATAACCTCTGCTGCTGAGGAGAAATCTTGATAAGATGAGCCGTCAAATAGATGGAACTTGGTGTGATAGAGCATACCAGACTCATGCCCTTTTTGATGAGAGTGGAACAAATAGGTAAAAATACTTAGCATATAAGGTTCTGACAGTGTCTAAAAGCAATACAAAATGCTTTCTTATGAATGAATTGGAAGCATTTAAATATCACTACAAGTGGTTTTCCAGTAGTATTGGTACGAAAGGGTCCAAAGCAGTGTACACTTTCTGTGATGAGACCTTAACAATCACCTTGAATACCTAAAAGTTCAGCTTGGGTTATCTTAAAAAAAAAAAAAATGTATCAATGCCGGACTTTCCACTAACTCTCACATAGTATACCTTATTACCTCAACCATAGAATATTATTAATAATAATAATAATAATAATAGATCTCTGCTTCAAGGAGAGCTGAAACAGGGGAAGTGTGTGGTGGAGAAGTTGCAATACAGTACCTAAGCATTTGGTCTAAGCAGTGACCATGATGGAATTGCTTCACACTCTGGCCCTTATTCTGATCGGTGCGGATATTCCCGCATTCTTACGGAGCGGTCCGCACGCCACGGTGTTTTGCCGCATGCGGCCATGCGTCCGTAGAAACGCCCACGTGTCCTCCGCATTCGGACGGACTGACTCTTTAAGAACAGGGCGTGTTTACGGACGACATACAAACCATGCGTGTGCGGGAGAAACACTCCGATTCTGCACGGTATTACAGAGTATTACAGAGTATGCTCGGAAATACCGCATCCGAACGGGAGCCAAGCGGTGCTACCGCCCGTAAGCGGAGTATTTACGCCAAACAACCCACTATGAAGTATCTTCTGCAATACATCACATGACCCACTTATTCAATTACCTATCCTCATAAAAAACAGCTTATTTGGAATTGGAATCAATGTGTGTGGTTTCATGAGTACATGTCTAATACACATGTGTATTGATAGTATTAAGATTCAGTCATGTCCATTGTTAGCAGTTTTTAAGTGTGGGACAAGTACAGCATATGTGGGGGATTACTAAGGTTTCCTTGAAGCAGCAATGGTTTCAATTAAAGCACTGACAAGCGGCCTATTAGTGAGTAATGAGTAAAGGAGTAGATTCTATTGGGTTCAGGTGTTAATGGTTGTAGTCATTAGGCGTACGTTCGCCTACCGCATGAACGAGTGGTGTCCGCAAAGCAATAGTACACTTGTGGACACCGCACATTTCTGGCCTTTTTGATCGCGTGCATTCGGAGTGGTTTCCGAATGTACGCTCCCCAACATAAGTGTACTCCCCCGTGTCCGCCCATGTTTCCGCCCCGTTTTGCCCACTTTGAAACTACGCCCATGTGTCATTCCGCATGACGCCCATAATACGCCCCTATTTCCCGACTGATAGCGGTGAACAGTTTTGGACGGGATTTGGCCGAACTGGTACCGAGTCAAGGCGTGGCACATGCGCGTAGCGTTCTCCACGCATGCGCAGACGCCGTAAAGACGCGATCCGTAAGTATGCGGTAAAGTCCGCACCAACCAGAATAAGGGCCTCTGTTATGTTCCCCTGGCAACTGTGCACAGAAATACATGAAGACAGGCATCAGCAATAGTAGGTCTGTGCAGTTGGATAGAGGAACTGGTGATATGCAGGAGAGTCCTCTGATAGCAGCAGAGTTATGGATCTATCATCCTAACACATAGGCACCACATTTATGTAATTTAACAAAAATAATCATTTGGGAAACAACCAGGGCCAGGGCAATGTTTTTGACACCCTAGCCAAAACTTGTGCTTGCTGCTCCGACCACCACCCACTCAACCAATACCAATGCTAAAGAACCTCAGGTGAAAGTGTGGAGGTGGCGTCTCATAAATTAAACACCTGTCATTTGTCTAAAGTTTAACAAGGATACCTCTCTCAGAGACATTCTTGATATCTTGATAGTCAAACAAATATTTTGGAGCTCCTAGGCAGCTGCCTAAAGCTTCATTATAATAGAGCCAGCTCTGTACACACCAGTTATAGGGCATACAGTAAAAATTTACCAGCAACTTGATCCTGAGCTGGTTTCTGACTGTTCTAGATCCTCTACGAGGTGCTCATACCCTCCAACATTTTTAGGGCAGAAATCGGTACACATACTGAAAGGGGGCGTGGCCATGGATAAAGGGGGCGTGGTCACGAATGTATACTGCCCATTTTTTCAGATATGTGTCTTTAAATGCAGGAGAAGAGGAGGGGGGGCAAGCCATGTTGGAGGGTATGCAGTAACAGAGCCCTGGGGGGGCATATGTCAGCCTGCCCCCCCGGTCCAGCACCTGATGCAGCTCATGTCACATGGTGGCTTGGAGGGCTGCTGGCATATTAAATAAGTATATTTAATATGCCAGCAGCCCACCAAGCCACCATGTGACATTAGCTGCAGACAGCAGGTGCGTCACACATGGAGAGAGTCCTCTCAAGTGATAATTTAGTTAAAGTACAGCCTGGCTGAGCCAACGTCACCTACTTGCTGCACTGTAGAGACTGATGTGCTGTCAGTCAGTCGGTCCAATGCTGTCGAGATCCTTGACTCGTGCCAGGGCTTGCCACCGCACCCCCTCTCCCTCAGGCAGCTTCGCCGCGCTCTCAGTTTCTCAGTCTGCGCACGCACAGACACTAGTGATGCCTGAGACGAGACTTTCCCCTGAGTGCGCAGGGTGAGCGGTGCCGGCGCGTGACGTCATGGCACCGGCACACAATGCACTCATGGGAACGGAGGGGTAGAGGGGAGAGCCGGCGCACTGCAGCACACGGAGTGGGGCCCAGGAGCTCTGCAGCCAGGAATAATCAATGATCAGATTAGCGGCGCACAGTGAGTCAAAAAAAGCGGTACATTCGGTACATACTGGATTTGCCGGTACAGACTGTTAAAAAAACGGTACTGTACCGGCAAATTCGGTACAGTTGGAGGGTATGGGTGCTGTGAATTTAATAGCAGTAGAACAAAATGAATAAATGTATTTTATACTTTTTTACCGTTTGGAATAAACATATTCTATTTTTAAATATGAATCTGTTGTTGGTGAAACACATTTAAGCGCACCTCTACATCTTTCTTTCTATCTCTTTCCATTGGACCTCTATTAACAGCGAGGCCCTAGAGTAGTGCTGCTTTCCAAAAAGCGCAGGACAAGGTCACGACCCCCCTTCCTATTGTGTCCTCCTCAGCACCATCTAACTCTGTCTCCTCCTCCGCGGTAGGTCTTCACCCATCCTCTTATAATCATTCTAGCACAAAACACAGCAACATCATAAAGGATGAACCTACTTTCACAAACCATGCACACACACGCACATCTAAAATAATAATTAAACACAAGACAGAAATTTGAACATACGGTACTTGTTTCCTAGAACGGCCACAATCGTGAGTGATCGTGGCTCTTAATTAAGGGACACGATCCTCACGATGTGGCCGATTTTTTACAATTTTTTCACTTTGAATGACAGAAATCGGGTCAATCGGTCGGTCGCGACCAAATAAAATCGGCCGCGATGCGACCGACCGATTCACCCGATTTTTCCATAGACTTCAATGTTAAAAAATCTTTTAACATTGAAATCGGGAGGATCGCGTTGGTCTTGTGCCATTATAATGGCACAAGATTAGATGGACTTGATTAAGTCCATCTCACATAGGGAAAAATGATAAAAAAGGTGAAATGGGCCAATATGACCCATTTCACATTTTTTATGTGCCCGCCATGACCCCACGATAGACGTCAACCCGAAGCGTGGCGAGCGCAGCGAGCCCGCGAGGGGCGGCGGTACGCGTCCTCCGACCTTTTCATTCCCCTACTATCCACGTCGGCGTGGAGTTGAGAATATATAGTGTGGCGAGCGCAGCGAGCCACCGAGCCCGAAGCGTGGCGAGCGCAGCGAGCCCCGCGAGGGGACGCGTATACCTGTGAAGTTATACGCGTCCCCTCGCGGGGCTCGCTGCGCTCGCCACGCTTCGGGCTCGGTGGCTCGCTGCGCTCGCCACACTATATATTCTCAACTCCACGCCGACGTGGATAGTAGGGGAATGAAAAGGTCGGAGGACGCGCACCGCCGCCCCTCGCGGGCTCGCTGCGCTCGCCACGCTTCGGGTTGACGTCTATCGTGGGGTCTAGCCCACTTAGTAACATTTGGGGGGGCAATTGAAAAAAATCTGGTGAAAAAAAAAAAAAAATCGGGTGCAAAATCGGTCGGTCGGATCGGTCGCATCGTATGCGACCAAATCGCATGCGATGCGATCGATCCGATTTTTTATCTTACGACCACAACGATCTAAATCGTTGTGGCCGTGCTAGGAAACAAGTACCGAACATACCAAAAGATTAAAACGGAAGAAGATAACCACAAATAAAAAAAGACAGCTTCACTCATTAATTGCAAATTTTGGTACTTATATGTTAGTTGGGCACCCACTAAGCTATTTGCTAAGTTTTCCGCATACGCTCTCCATGCTTCGGGCACAGTCGCTCGCTGCGCTCGCCATCTATATAATATCAACTCCATGTCGACATGGATAGTGGGGGTATGAGCGTAGAAACTATAGTGGGTGCCCAACTAACATATAAGTACCCACATTTTATTTTATTTTTCACAGTACTACTGACTGCTTTGTCAAGGTCTTGACAAAGCAGTCAGTAGTTCTGCGAAACGCGTTGGTGACTTACACTGTCTGGACCCTCTCTTCTTTACTTCAAGGACTCTCAATCCAAAAGATTGTCCTACCTGCCCAATCTTCTGATCGGACACTTACCATCTTGGAAGTCTCAAGCCACAATAACATCGCTGGATACCTGACCACTCGCAGCAGTGGGACTCCCGATCAGGCTAATTCCATCCATGCCATCGGTTGTAGTCCAAAACTAACATCTTCAGGATACCACCAAGTGGCAAATAAGGACTATCCCATACCCCCCAGGATCAGAGCAGGTCTTATAACACCATCCATACCGGTGACTATATTGGGTCCATTCAGTTTTCTTTTATACCATATGGTTCATTTTTTAATGTTCAGATATTGTTTTATATTGTGTGTAATAAATTTTTATACATTGTAATTCAGCGCTGCTCATTCTTATTTATTAATCTTTTTGCTCATTTGGGAGCTGACTACTCCCTTAAGCAGCTGCTGTTTTGATTAAACAACTCGAGGTAGGCGCTCCATACCAACCTTGCTTGGTCTTTCTCCTTTTTGCCATGTGTTTGTAAGTATGAGATTGCAGCTGTTGATAGATACCTGCACTGAAAGTGGTCATGACATTTCTGCACTTTGCCAACTACTACCTTTAAACTCCAAGAAATGGTCACGTCCTGCCAATCATTGCAAACCTCTTTGTGAGTGAGATTTTAATAACAAATTCACCAATGCATATTGTGATCATGGCACATTTGCTGCTATTGCGTAAAATATGAATTAAGCCATATTCTGTTTTGGTCCATAAAACCATTATAAATGCCCATTGGTTTTGAACTGACTGCAAATCCGATGCTTAGCAAATTTACCCTTTGGGGGAATGTTATAGATTGTGTTTGTGTTTTTTTAAGCAGGCTTAATTATTGTGATTTCAGCATTTTCAAGTCAACATATGTATGAGAACATACCTCCCAACTTCAAGGGAGACAGAGGAGGGACACAGTGAAGCGCGCCGGTGGTGAGCCAAAAATTTCGGGGATGTAGCCTAATGAAAGGGGGCATGGCCTATACTCACGGCTCCACGTTTTGACGCTAAGGGAGCATGACCCAGAGGCTCTGTGAGCCTCTAGCCATGCCCCCAGCCATTCACCACTGCTCAGCAGCCTACAGGGGGACTCCCAACATCCCCCCAAAAACCGGGACATTCTCGCGGTAATCAGGACTGTTGGGAGGTATGTGAGAATGAAACAAGAGGCAAACGCAACTGAATAATCTGCTTTAATTAATTTTGCCCTTGTATATGCCCAACTCAGTATGAAATCCTATGACAGTCTGATACATTAAAAAGCCTTATAAAGCTAATAAAATTCTGGCTGGTAGAAACATTTTCTACCTAGTTCACACTTGCCTACCTGACACTCTCCATGAGGGAGAAAATGCTCTGTTCCTGGACTTCCCTGGTAATATATGACTGCATACACCTGTAGTGAAACACCTTTCTTATCAATTACCTAGCTCACCACAGGCGATGACAATCATACATTACCAGGGAAGTCCAGGAACAGAGCATTTTTTTCCCTCATGGAGAGGGTCAGGTAGGCAAGTATGACCTAGTTCAGTTGACGGTAGCATTTTATAGCAGTGCTACAGACTATACAGTATATTTGCAAACTGTGGTAACCTGATATAGACAAGGCTCAGAAATCTAAATAGTAAATGGCACTGCAAAATTTACCAGGACAACTTCCCTGTTTCAAAGCAGTGATGCTAAAGCTCATTCTCATGAGGTTTAAATAGGGAAGTAATTGCTTAATTGATTCACTTGATTGGATAATTATGGAAATAGGTGGTTTCCTTATAGCTTAATTAGTTTTGTAATTGGATAGTAAAGGCTTTTTTTTCATAGCTTGTTTGTTCCATTATAGCAGTCATGGCTTATTTGTCTTGTTATAGTAAATGCAAATATTTGAGTGTATATTACACATAAAACCCAGTTTAAAACGTATCCAATGACATAGCTCAATGTAAAAATAGGATAAAGTAGAATAATATAACAGTAGCATAAGAAGCATATTTATACAGTAAACATGCCACCAGTCATAACACTGATTTTCACCTGTGGTGAAACACCTTTCTTATCAATTAACCTGTTTAACACAGGTGATGACAATCATACATTGGCCCTTATTCTGATCTGTGCGGCCAGATCAGAATATTCGGCCAGGACCGTGCAGGCGAATCCCCGCCTTCCATACGGATCGCCACCTCCGTCCGTACGCGGATATGTTGCGGTCAGCATGAAAGTGGACGGGGATATGCCTCCTCCATCTTGGGAGCAGCCCCTGCATTCGATGGTCGCCGAACATCGAATGCAGGGCCGCACGCTCCACCAGCGCCCGCCACCCTAGACCACACGGACACTTGTCCGTATGAAATCATGTATGGGGGCGGGCAGCTGACATCCGGCGATGTCATATGCCCGCCCCCTACACATGCGTCACGGCTTCATTACCATGCATACGCCCTGCGTTTGCATGGGAACGCCCATGAAACGCGGGGCGTATGCATAGGGTAATGAGGCTAAGTAGCCCTTCACGCCCCTCTCCGCCCCCTGTGCAGCGTCTAAAGAATACGTGCGGCGAAACCGCTTGCACATGCGCAGAGTGACCTCTGCACATGCGCAGTCGCCAACCATCGGCGGTACGACCGCATGCGGAAAAATCCGCACCGATCAGAATAAGGGCCATTGAGAGGGAAGTTCAGAAACAGAGCATTTTGTCCCTCATGGGGAGGTTCATGTTGGGAAGTATGTGATATCTATATTTCAGTGTAAAAATAAAGCAGCCAGTATTTTCTCTGCACAGAAATAAAATAACACCCAAATCGAACTCTATCTGCACGTTACATCTGCCCCACCTGCAGTACACACATACCTCCCAACATGACCCTCTCCAGGAGGGACACAATGCTCTGTTCCTGGACTTTCCTCTTAATGTATGATTGCCATCACCTGTGGTGAAACACCTTTGTTATTAGTAAACCTGTTCAAAAACAGGTGATGGCAATCATACATTAAGAGGAAAGTCCAGAAGCAGAGTAGTTTGTTCCTCCTGGCATGGGTCATGTTGGGAGGCATGGTACACATGGTTATGTTCATTAGAGAGATTATTTGCTTTTGGGAGGGAACCAGAATCAGGCCCCATGTACTGTAGCAATAATCTCGACAGTACCACAATTATTAACAACTAGTGATTTGCTTCGTCTGCTACCTTGTGAAAATGTTACCAAAAATCGCAAAACAAATAGACCAATTTCACCATTGCCAGTAACATGCACAGACCATCTGTGCATGGTTATGTAAAAAAAAAATGTGTAAAAGTTAAAAATGAAAAAAAAAAAAAAAATTGTGTGGGGTTCTCCATCCTGAGTATAACCAGCCCTGGGCTCAGAGAGCTGGTCCTGGTTCTAGAAATTAAGGGGAGCAAAAATAGAGGGGATCCCCCCCCCCCCCCCATTGACCTCATATATACATTAAATGTTTGCGCTCCAAGTCTCTGTTATCTTTGCACCGCCTTTATCTGCTTCAACATTTTGGGTGTTACCCCTTCAACAGTGGAGAGAGAGAAGGACATTGGGGAGAGAGCGGAGACAGGGGAGAGTGGGGAGAGAGAAGGAGAATGGGAGAGAGGAATGCATATATAGAGAGAAGGAGGGTGAAGAGAGAGAAGAGGAGAAAGAGAGACAGAGCGAGAGAAAGAGAGCAGAGAGGGAGAGAACGAGAGGGTTGAGAAAGGTATGTGTGTCCCCACCCACACTTGTAACAAATCACTTTCCTTATACAAGACAAAGCAGTGTACCATGGAGACGGCAGGGGCGGATTGGACCACCGGGAAACCGGGCCATTTCCCGGTGGGCCGGCCCCTAATAGTCACTAAAAGGCCGCTCACCCCATTGGCGGGGCCGCAGACCGCCATCTCTGCGGTTAACGGGCGGCCGTGGCCGCAGCACTGTGCCCCAAACAAATATGGCTGCGGGCAGCCTCGGCTATTACAGAAATAAAAATGGCCGCGGGAGTGCTGGTGCGCATGTGCGACCGCACGCAGCTGCTCCCGCGGTTCTGTGTGTGGCAAGCAGCACTCACGGGCCCTTATTCTGATTGACGCGTACTTTACCGCATACTTTCGGATGGCGTCTTTACGGCGTCTGCGCATGCGTGGAGAACGCAACGCGCATGTGCCAGGCCTTGACTCCGTACCAGTTCGGCCAAATCCCGTCCCAAACTGTTCCCCGCAATCAGTCGGGAAATATGGGCGTATTATGGGCGTCATGCGGAATGACACATGGGCGTAGTTTCAAAGTGGGCAAAACGGGGCGGAAACATGGGCGGACACGGGGGAGTACACTTATGTTGGGGGGCGTACATTCGGATACCACTCCGAATGCACGCGAACAAAAAGGGAAGAAATGTGCGGTGTCCACAAGTGTACTATTGCTTTGCGGACACCACTCGTTCATGCGGTAGGCGAACGGACCGCCTAATGACTACAAGCATTAACACCTGAACCCAATAGAATCGACTCCTTTACTCATTACTCACTAATAGGACGCTTGTCAGTGCTTTAATTGAAACCATTGCTGCTTCAAGGAAACCGTACTAATCCCCCACATATGCTGTACTTGTCACACACTTTAAAACTGCTAACAATGGACATGACTGAATATTAATACTAGCAATACACATGTGTATTCGACATGTACTCATGAAACCACACATTTTTGGTAAATTTGGTTATTTCTATACATGTCACAGTCAATGCCACTGTGATGCAATGACCAAAAAATAAAAAATCCCAAACAAAAACAACATGGCAGGAATGTACAAAAATAAATAAGAATACAAAACAAATATAATTGCACACAGATGGACTCCAGCACCTCCTATGTGCCACTGCACATGCAGCCAGTGGGAAATGAGGAGGCTGCTGGCCCTTCGACAGCAGGCCAACCTGCACCTGACCATTCTACAGCAGGGCAACCTACACCTGGCCCTTCTGCAGCAGGCCAACCTGCAGCTGGCTCATATGCACCATCAGCAGAATCATTTGGAACACAACCGGGGACTTCACAAGATAGTACCATGGCCATCACTTCAAGTACAGCTGACAGTAATGGCAGGCAAAAGAGGGCAACAGGGGCACCAAAAAGGACATATGAAGCAAGGGCTCATCTGGTTACCCTCAGCACGTGATTGGACACAAGAAGCTGACACACACAGCACAATGGAAGATTTGGGACCACATAACGGTGGAGATTAATGCAGCCACAAGTTCATTTGTGACCACGTTTGGCCTTGGGAGGCTCCTTGGCCTGTGCAGCAGCTCTTCTGGCACGGGCAGATGCTGGGGCAGGTGGAGCAGATGATGTTGAGGGGTTGGCTGGTCTACCCCTCCTGCCAGCAGGGAGTGTTGCCGGTGGTAATGCACCAGAAACGGGTGACATTAGGACCCTGTTGCTGGTAACCAGCTCCACCATAAGCTCATTATGGTGGAGGAGGAGATCATTTTGGCGGGTGGCTTGCTCGGCCAGCACCTGAGCACTTGCAGCCATGGCCTGATGTGACTCAGCCATGGCCTGCATGCTCGCAGCGATGGCCTGCTGGGTGCTGACCAAGCTCGCCAGGATCTCCTCGGTCCTATGCATCCGTTCTGATGCCAACTCTCCCTGCTGGTTGATGTCCCCAAGCATGTTGGCCAAGGCGGCCAAATCGGCTTGGTCCGATGGCTGCTGCTGCACAGGCCTACCCCTGGGGCCAGGTGGCACGGACTCCTCCACCTCCTGAGCAGAGTCGTCACCAAGCGGTGGGTTGTCTGTGGAAAAAGATAAACAAAATTAGGACACATTCTAAGATAATTACTTGCACAAGTTTATGGCATGACCAATATTTACCTTCAATAAAAGATGCAAACACTTCAGCTGGGGCCTCGCTATCCATCGTGCTCACCCCCCTGATCTCCTCAACTGATATACAGCTCTCGGCCATCAACTCCAGGGGGGTGAGCTCTAGCCCTGATGGCATGGGCCCGGCCCCAGATGTCTGGCTGTGTTCCCACCGCTTGGTCATCTTCCTCTTCAGGTTGGTTTTGAAGTCCTGCCACCTGCAATGTAAGTTGACATATTAATACATGTCACTCCAGATGTTAGCTGTTGCAGCCATTGCTCTGTGCTACATATTACGACATGTGATTAATGTCCAATAGATAATATTACATGCAACTATGATATCAACCGTTACAATACACATTCACAATCACCCTACTCTAACTCTCAACGAAATAACATGTCAATGTCTGTGTATCGTAACAACCTCACGGGCCATTTGCAAAATCCATCTAAGCATGAATTCAATCATTACTTGTCTATTACTGGGCACATGTATCACAAAACAACTTGCCTCTTCTTCACATGGTCCGTCTCACGAACTTGTGGCGCAACTTCATTAATCTCTGCCGTTATCTGTTCCCAAATCTTCCATCTGCGTGTGTGTGTCAGCTTCTCCGATGGACACTAAATCCAATCACGTGCTCGGGGAACCAGGATGGCAAGCTCCTGTGCTTCATATGCCTTATTTCTTGTAGTTGGTTCCTCTGTTGCCCTCGCTGTCCCCTTGCCACGTCCATGGCCACGCCCCCTGGCACGTGCCGCTGCACTTGAAGTGCTGGCCATGGTACTACCTTGTGAAGTCCCCGGTTGTGTTCCAAACGATTCTGCTGATGGTGCATATGAGCCAGCTGCAGGTTGGCCTGCTGCAGAAGGGCCAGGTGTAGGTTGCCCTGCTGTAGAATGGTCAGGTGCAGGTTGCCCTGCTGTAGAAGGGCCAGCAGCCTCCTCATTACCCACTGGCCGCATGTGCAGTGGCACATAGGTGGTGCTGGAGTCCATCTGGTCAAATAGTTGCTGCAGGTCTGGGTCCACCTCTGGTTGTGATCCAGACATGTTAGCAACAACATTGTCACCTTCTAATACACCTTTATATACTGTTTGTGTATCCTGTTTGGCGGACATCAGCGGCAGCTGCGTTCCGTGCGTGTGCGTACGTCGCTGTTTTTTCGCGCCGCATACGGTGGCGGAAATTCCATTGTGTAAAACCTGGCGAAACTTCGACATGAAATACTGGTCACCAATTCTAACATTGCATAGAATCTTCTGATACACCTGTGACTATTGCACAATACACATGCTATTTGCTAGCATGACATGACATTTGGTTCATGACTACTGCGGTATTGTGGAGTTTGATTGCAAGCGAAAAGTAGCCCAATCACCTAGAAAATCCAGGCCACAAATCATGCAATACTCATCACTACTGTTATAGACCACACATGTGAGAGGCCTATAAATAGTGAGTTGCTGCTAGAATCATTTGTCAGCAGATCTGGACTTGTCAGGGTCTAAGGTAAGCTCTTCCATGGTCCATGTAGATATGCTATCCATTAACAATGTAAGTGTATGAATGTATGCACCATTGCCTCACTGACTACAGATTGTTGGGCCAGCAAAGTGCTTGTAGCATTATTGCAACATGTCACATGTTCACTATTTCACTCACAGGTCTTAAACCTGTGTGGGTTCACCTATTGCAGGACAACATGTCCCAGCAATAGATGAAATGTCTCATAGTACATGATGTCGGCAAAAAATGCTGACACCTTTATCTGTGTGTTTAGGACGGTGTGTATTGAGTTCATATTATTGTTACATCATTATAGGCTCAAATGGATCTTCGGGATTTCACGGGGCGGCCATCTATTGTACGTATTGAAGCCTACAAATCTATTTGTAGTGGGATATGGCCATTATGTGCATAGGTGCATCAGTATTTATGTTCATTTCTTTATAGGTTGCTGAAGCAATGATGCGCTACATGGAAAGGAGGCTAAGGGCACTTGCGGCTCTCCCCACTCGTCGCCCAAGGAGGCCAGGACATGCTAGAATCTATCGCACACGGGTGACTCTGTTTGCTATGCCCGATGATGAGGTACTTACTAGGTACCGGTTACCGCCACATGTAATTCTGGATCTGCTCACGTTAATTGAGAGCGATCTGGAACCTCTACACGGGATCACGACAGCAATTCCGCCTCACACACAGCTGCTGGCGGTGTTGCATTTCTGCGCCTCAGGATCATTCCAACAAGTAGTGGCAGTACTTGCTGGAATATCTCAGCCGGCCTTCTGCCGAATCCTGAGGCGTGTGACGTCGGCCATGTTCAGGCGCAAGGGGCACTTCATGGCCATGACATTTGCCACCGAGACCCTGCGCAGAAGCCAGCAGGCCTTCCATCAAATTGCTGGCTTCCCTAATGTGATAGGGGCTGTGGATGGCACCCATGTACCATTTGTGCCTCCATCTCGAAGTGAGAAGATATATAGGAACCGCAAATTGTTCCACTCACTGAACGTGATGGTGGTATGTGGCCCATCCATGGAGATTCTCGCCTTCAACTCGAAGTTTCCCGGAAGTGCCCATGACTCTCATGTCATCCGACAAACCGGGATATGGCAAAGATTACAAGAGCTGGAAGGCCGTGATGCGTGGGTTCTGGGTGACTCCGGTTACCCATGTACGCCCTGGCTACTTACGCCGTACAGCTACCCAGCACCGGGCCCACAGGAGGCATTCAATGGGGCGCATGTTGCCACCAGGCAAGTGGTGGAGCGCTCAATTGGCCTTTTAAAGGGTCGATTTAGAGTGCTCCACCGCACTGGTGGTGACTTACAGTATGCGCCTCAAATGGTGTCGAGGATCGTGGGCCTGTGTATATTTTTCCACAACATTGCTGTGCGGCGTGAGATACCCTTTGATGAGTGGGAGGTACCATCTGAGCCGCAAGATCCGCCCATGCGCCCATCCCGCGCCCCTGAATGCCGGAGGGGATACCAGCTGCGGGACTCTGTGGCGCAAAGATACTTCAGGTACATTTTATCTAGTTGACCAGAACACACCAATTCTTGTAAAAATCACCCCTTCAAATAAGTACAGTGTGGTAGTTGTCAGTGTTACCAAACGACAATTATCCAGCCTGCCCTCCTAATGGCAAAGAAATAGTAGATATTTATCATATGTGCTTAGTTTTGGGGGAAGTACAATATAGGTGCTCATTATTATACCTTCTACAAGGGATCTTATGTGTTTGTTATATCTTCATTATTGTAGTTGATACTATCCCTGATGACTGGTGAGTACATTGATTTATTCTCTAATGTGTTGGGGATTTTTTCCTGTGTTGATGTATGATTTGTTTGCATATATATATATATATATATATATATATATGATATTTGAATTTATTAACATGTTTAAACATTTCAAGGAGCAGGCAGGCAGGCAGGCAGGCAGGCAGGCACCCAGGCAGGCAGCCAGGCAGCCAGCGCTGGTGTATAATGCTGGACTCAGGATACCTGCAAGTATGTGTATGTGTCTTTTAAACATAAATGTACGCATACACATAGATGCATAGAGTAAGTAATGCTAAGTACAGCTATGCGTTGCTAAGCTATAGCACGCGTTGCTTGGCGGAGCGAGGCGTCATTGGATTTGCTAAGTGCATACACACTGTGTTTTATATATATCAGATTTGTTCATTGCCATACATCAGCACTACTGTTTTGAAGGCATGCGAATTTGTCACCATTTGTGTTGGCGCAGAGACGCTGTTCATGTAAAGATGAACAATAAAGTTATTAACACAAATAACTGTGATAAACCAATGCCACCACCTGATTGGTTGATAGATGCCATTGTTAACATGGCGGAGACAAGAAGGGCAGACCCCTTTTCACATGCGGAGCTGAGGGTTCTGGTCTCCGTCATGGAGACAAGGCTGGGCCGTGCGGGGCCCTTTATCAGTAACCGCCATAAGCGGAGGGCCTATGCTGCGGCAGGGCGCCGTATTTACGCCCGCACTCGGGTGCGGAGGTCCATCGGGCAGCTCGAGCGGCGGTGGTCGGACCTCCGCAGGCGCCAGCCCCAGCTGTTACAGCAAATCAGGGGCGAAATTGCTGATTGTGAGTATTTTAGCTATGAAATTTCGCACTTACAACATAGCATATATAAACAATAAAATGTGTCTCATGATAAGTGGGTGTCCATGGGTTTAAAAGTCCATAGACTGTTATGTGTGCTTCTTCCTGGTTAACATGCATTCATGTGGCTTTTATATGTAATGACATAGCATTGAGGATTCTGATGCATACAATGTGCCAGATCTAATATGTGTTACACATTGATAAATGCCAGGGTTGTAATGTTTGAACAAATTACTAACAATCACATAATAATTTAAATGTCACATTTTGGAGTCCATTAACAGTAAGGACCTACTTTCCTGCATCGTTTGCCATCATTATCACCCTTCCATGTATGTCTTGTTATGGATTAATACATGTGCCCCAATGACCCGACATTGACCATGTTTTTTTTTTCTACCACACAGCACGAGCCCGAGCCCAACAGGCCCGTGAAGAGGCCGAGGCAGCCCTGGCCCAGGAGGAGGCCCAAGACCCTGAGGAGGAGGTGGCGGCAAGGGTGGAGGAGGAGGAAGTGGAGGAGGAGGAAATGTTGGAGGAGCAAGTGGAGGAGATGGTGGAGGAGATGGTGGAGGAGGTGGTGGAGGAGGAGGAGGTGCCTGAGGAGGTGGTGGTGGAGGAGGTGGAAGAGGAGTTGGTGGCAGAGGAGGAGGTGTTGGTGGCGGAGGAGGAGGTGGAGGAGGAGGTGGTGGTGGTGGAGGAGGAGGTGGAGGAGGAGGTGGTGGTGGTGGAGGAGGTGGTTGTGGCGGAGGAGGTGGACGAGGTCATGGTGGCGGAGGAGCTTGCGGAGGAGGGGGCTGAGGAGGCCACGGTTGCCCCAGAGGATTCCGATTCCGAGGGGGAGGAGGCGTGCCAGGCCCCGGAGTCCCATCAGATCGGTATGTTTACATAATGCATCATTCATGAAGTAGTTGTACTGGTATTTGTTATGTAGCACTGTTGATTAAAAATTTTGTTCCAATACTATTCATATAGACCCCAAAGTGGGTAGCTACAGATACAGGTACGGGTTAGATGGGGTGTCCAAGGCATCCCTTTCATCCAGGACACCTCTCAATTACACAGGTTTGTGGGATGGGTTGGAGCTCCATTTTGACTGCCACATAACCGTTGTAGTTAAACAGGATCCTGGAGTAAAGGGATGAGTGGATCATTTGTGGATTAAATTCACCTGCTGCAAGCGTAGATTATGACCCATCAAATAGTGGAATCTATATTGTTGGGGAATGTTATTTATAAACTCTAGCATGTATGCTATAAATGGAGTATGGCCCGGCCTACCTTGGAATGGAGTCACAAGTTGCCAGTGTCCCAGGAGCCTCCTCTACCTAAACACCCCCTGTAGTTCAGATTGTTTTTTTGCCGTCACAGAATTGTAGGTTGGTTTAGACAGAATTATGATTTTGAGGATGTGTACTGTGCATTCCTGACATTTGCATAACTCCCATGCCACGAACCATCACTGAACTTAGACTGAGCAGATTGTGACAAGTTCTTATTGACGGAGGCCATGACATGCTTGTCATTGGTTAGTCATGGGTGGGTTGTGACTGAGAAGAAACACTATGACTGTTATGTCTTCTGCAGAGTAAAGGGTAGAGGGAAAAAAAGACAGTATGTAGTAAATAAGTTTGCATGTATGTATATATGTATGTGTCATATCTATTTATCTATGTGTGTCTCTATCTCTCTACATAGATATATATATATATACACATGTCACCTAGCATTTGTGCAATTTATGTAGCAGTATGTGAAATGTATGCATGAATATCATGACTAATTTTTGCCCCTTTGACATGCCCACAGATGACACCACACCGGCAGATGAGGGAGTTATTGGGGCCCTCCTGCGGGCGGAGCACCATTTGAGGCTCTTACTAGCAGATCTGCAGGACCTCAGAGATCTCCTGATCTAATTTATTATTTTATATATTTTTATTTAAATGTTAATTTTGTATTATAATAAATGGTTTATGCAAGTTCACAGTTGTTGGTTTTATTTGCACATTAAACAGTATATGTGTAGATTGTTTATAATCTTTTACACAGGGTCTAATACAAACCATTGCACTGAAATTGCTGTAAGGGTTAATGTGTGCAATGCATGTGTTAGGCATGCTTGTAAGGATATATTGGCATCTAATTGATTCCAATTCCAAATAAGCAGTTTTTTATGAGGATAGGTAATTGAATAAGTGGGTCATGTGATGTATTGCAGAAGATACATAATAGTGGGTTGTTTGGCGTAAATACTCCGCTTACGGGCGGTAGCACCGCTTGGCTCCCGTTCGGATGCGGTATTTCCGAGCATACTCTGTAATACCGTGCAGAATCGGAGTGTTTCTCCCGCACACGCATGGTTTGTATGTCGTCCGTAAACACGCCCTGTTCTTAAAGAGTGAGTCCGTCCGAATGCGGAGGACCCGTGGGCGTTTCTACGGACGATGGCCGCACGCGGCAAAACACCGTGGCGTGCGGACCGCTCCGTAAGAATGCGGGAATATCCGCACCGATCAGAATAAGGGCCACTGTGAGGATGGTTGCGCAGGGAGGCTCTCTCCCTGCTGTACATCCCCGGCCGCTTCTGTCCTCAGACTCTGTAGCTGCCGGCTGCCAGCACACTGTCACACTACATTAGAGGCAGCAGCGCCGGCAGCACAGAGCTCTCTCCCTGGCTTCCAACCCACTTTCATGTGTCATCAGTCATGACAGCAGGGACTGGAAAGGGGGCGGAGCAACACGGAGTTGAGGGGCGGGGCTACACGAGTGGAAGGGGGCGGAGCTACACGGGAGCACACATCTAATGAAAGGAAGAAGTAGATGAAGTGCCAGCCAGCTTGATTTTAAGGTAACTAAAGTGTGAGAGAGAGGTTCATACTGTGAGGCATATGTATAATGGACATCACGGTGTGGGGCATATGTATAATGGACATCACGGTGTGGGGCATATGTATAATGGACATCACGGTGTGTGGCATATGTATAATGGGCATCAGGGTGTGCGGCATATGTATAATGGGCATCACGGCGTGTGGCATATGTATAATGGAGCATCACGGTGTGGCATATGTATAATGGGCATCACAGTGTGCGGCATATGTATAATGGGCATCACGGCGTGTGGCATATGTATAATGGAGTATCACGGTGTGTGGCATATGTATAATGGACATCTCTGTGTGGGGCATATGTATAATGGACATCACGGTGTGGGGCATATGTATAATGGACATCACGGTGTGGGCATATGTATAATGGGCATCAGGGTGTGCGGCATATGTATAATGGGCATCACGGCGTGTGGCATATGTATAATGGAGCATCACGGTGTGTGGCATATGTATAATGGAGCATCACGGTGTGTGGCATATGTATAATGGGCATCACGGCGTGTGGCATATGTATAATGGAGCATCACGGTGTGGCATATGTATAATGGGCATCACAGTGTGCGGCATATGTATAATGGGCATCACGGCGTGTGGCATATGTATAATGGAGTATCACGGTGTGTGGCATATGTATAATGGACATCACGGTGTGAGGCATATGTATAATGGGCATCACGTGTGTGTGGCATATGTATAATGGGCATCACGGTGTGCGGCACAAGTATAATGGGCATCACGGTGTGCGGCATATGTATAATGGCATCAGGGTGTGCGGCATATGTATAATGGGCATCACGGTGTGCGACATATGTATAATGGCATCAGGGTGTGCGGCATATGTATAATGGGCATCACGGTGTGCGACATATGTATAATGGCATCTGGGTGTGCGGCATATGTATAATGGACATCACGGTGTGGGGCATATGTATAATGGACATCACGGTGTGGGCATATGTATAATGGGCATCAGGGTGTGCGGCATATGTATAATGGGCATCACGGCGTGTGGCATATGTATAATGGAGCATCACGGTGTGGCATATGTATAATGGGCATCACAGTGTGCGGCATATGTATAATGGGCATCACGGCGTGTGGCATATGTATAATGGCCATCATGGTGTGTGGCATATGTATAATGGAGTATCACGGTGTGTGGCATATGTATAATGGACATCTCTGTGTGGGGCATATGTATAATGGACATCACGGTGTGGGGCATATGTATAATGGACATCACGGTGTGGGCATATGTATAATGGGCATCAGGGCGTGCGGCATATGTATAATGGGCATCACGGTGTGCGACATATGTATAATGGGCATCAAGGTGTGGGGCATATGTATAATGGCATCACGGTGTGCGGCATATGTATAATGGAGCATCACGGTGTGCGGCATATGTATAATGGAGTATCACGGTGTGTGGCATATGTATAATGGGCATCACGGTGTGCGGCACAAGTATAATGGGCATCACGGTGTGCAGCATATGTATAATGGCATCAGGGTGTGCGGCATATGTATAATGGGCATCACGGTGTGCGGCATATGTATAATGGCATCAGGGTGTGCGGCATATGTATAATGGGCATCACAGTGTGCGACATATGTATAATGGCATCAGGGTGTGCGGCATATGTATAATGGCATCAGGGTGTGCGGCATATGTATAATGGCATCAGGGTGTGCGGCATATGTATAATGGCATCAGGGTGTGTGGCATATGTATAATGGCATCAGGGTGTGCGGCATATGTATAATGGAGCATCACGGTGTGTGGCATATGTATAATGGAGTATCACGGTGTGTGGCATATGTATAATGGAGCATCACGGTGTGGGGCATATGTATAATGGAGCATCACGGTGTGGGGCATATGTATAATGGAGCATCACGGTGTGTGGCATATGTATAATGGGCATCACGGTGTGCGGCATATGTATAATGGGCATCACGGTGTGCGGCATATCTATAATGGCATCACGGTGTGTGGCATATGTATAATGGAGCATCACGGTGTGCGGCATATGTATAATGGAGTATCACGGTGTGTGGCATATGTATAATGGGCATCACGGTGTGCGGCACAAGTATAATGGGCATCACGGTGTGCAGCATATGTATAATGGCATCAGGGTGTGCGGCATATGTATAATGGGCATCACGGTGTGCGGCATATGTATAATGGCATCAGGGTGTGCGGCATATGTATAATGGGCATCACGGTGTGAGGCATATGTGTAATGGGCATCACGGTGTGTGGCATATGTATAATGGGCATCACGGTGTGTGGCATATGTATAATGGGCATCACGGTGTGAGGCATATGTATAATGGCATCACGGTGTGTGGCATATGTATAATGGGCATCACGGTGTGCGGCATATGTATAATGGCATCAGGGTGTGCGGCATATGTATAATGGGCATCACGGTGTGAGGCATATGTATAATGGGCATCACGGTGTGAGGCATATGTATAATGGGCATCACGGTGTGCGGCATATGTATAATGGGCATCACGGTGTGCGGCATATGTATAATGGGCATCACGGTGTGCGGCATATGTATAATGGCATCAGGGTGTGCGGCATATGTATAATGGCATCAGGGTGTGCGGCATATCTATAATGGGCATCAGGGTGTGCGGCATATGTATAATGGGCATCACGGTGTGCGGCATATGTATAATGGCATCAGGATGTGTGGCATATGTATAATGGGCATCACGGTGTATGGCATATCTATAATGGGCATCACTATCTCCTCCACCACTTTGTGACTCCCCTCCCTGCATCCCCTGCCACTCTGCATCCCCCCTCCTACCCTGCATCCTGTGCCACCATGCCCCCTCACACTCTGCGTCCTGTGCCACCCTGTGTAAGTCCTCACTCCCTTCGTTCTCAGCCACTCTGCATCTCCCCTCCCAGCATTCTACGGCACCCTCCATCCCCCCCTCCCTCCCTGCATCCTCTTCCACCCTGCCACTCTACTGTGTTGGGAGACCCCCTGTCACCCCCCCCCCATCTCTATCTCCCCAGCCCCACAGGCTGTAGAATAAACGCTGTACGCATGCGCCTATTCTGCAGCCTGAGGGGCTGGGGACATAGCCAGCAGCTAAGAGAGCCACTAGCCATGCCCTCACAGCGGCAAAAATTGGGCGTGGCCTTGTTGGAATAGGCCACACCCCCATATTGATAGGCCACACCCCCTAAAAATTCGGGCGCGCCTCCGGCGCGCAACAACACTCCCCCCCCCCCCCTCTTAGGGCTGCTTCAAGATTTTTCCCGGGCTGGTTTTAATTCCCAATCCGCCCCTGGGAGACGGTGTCAGGTTCTATGGAGGCAGCGGCAACGGCCCCATGGAGGCTGCAGTGGGAAACAGTGCATCACATTTAGGGAGTACAGGGCAGCAGCAATGATGGGGCACGTGGCGTATCACCGGTAGGATTTGCGGAAGCTGCAGAGCCCGTGAAGAGTCCCGTGAAGGCTACTGCTGCAGAACCCATGGCAGGAGTGCCGGGCAGCAGCGCATCATAACGCCTCTGTTCCATTTCTCGCACCGGGGCAGTCACTAGAGTGTGACATCAAGCCCCGGCAGCATTATTAAAGACTAGAGGGGGAGGGTACCTGCAGTACAGCCACCGGGCAGATGGGTAATTGACAGTGGGGGGTTGGGGGCGTCAGGCAGGCAGTGCAGTGTGGACTGGGGACGTGGGGTGAGTGGGGCTTTTTTGGTGTCACCCCACTGAAGGGTGACACACGGTGTGGGCCGCACCCCCCTCAGCCGCTTAGTGACGCCACTGACCAGGCTCAAGGGCCGGTCCTGGTTCTCAAAATACGGGAGACAAAATGACTAGGGGTCCCCTGCATTTTGGCAACAAGCACCAGGTCCAAACACCCAGGTGAAAATTTTTCATGAAGTTGCTCCGGCCAAAGCATTAACCTGTGGATGGTCAGCCTGGGCAGGGACCCTGGAGGAGTGGGGACCCCCCTCTAGTGTGATCCCTGCCCAGGCTGAAGCTCAGAGATGTCCCTGATGCCCCTTGGATGGTGGGCATCTGGTTGATAAATGGTAAAAAATAGATGAAACTATTGTGTAATGTTGTGGAACTACAAGTCCCAGCAAGGCCGGCCTGCATGCTGAGACTTGGAGAACCACAAGCATGCGGCTCATAAACCCTTTAAGGGCTGCACCCAAAGAAAAGTTTATCATAAACGGATTTCTCAACTGTTTGGTAGACGCCTATATCTCAAAAACTGTGAGGTCTCATTTTAAAAAAACTATTGATTGTTGTTAATATTATCCTCAGTGAATAAAAAATGCAAAGACATTTTTTTTCCTTTACTTTTTTTTGGTGTGAACCTCAAAGGGTTAAAGGGCCCGCTGGGTCTTGTAGTTCCACAACATTACAAATAGTGAAACTAAACACACACACACACGAAAAGTATAGCTTTATTAAATACTACATACATTCACACATACATTACTTATGGATTCCTGTTGTCTTGTCCATGTAGTGTGAGACGTGGGTGGCTGGTCCCTGCACAAGGCACTGACCATACGCATGGACCGCATGAAGTCCCCTATGCTGCCGGACAAATGCAGATGGCGGGGGTCCATCCTTGCAGTTTGCGCAGCTCACCCTCCCGGGTTGACATACGACAGCTCTGAACCCATCTACACCACCACTCTCTCTGGCATCACCTCCACTTTCTGCACAGCACCCCCATCACCATGCACTGGCATCGGGCACCTTGACATCCCTTGCCAACACTGTGTCCACACAACAAACACCTCAACAGCTCTACTTAAAGGTCCAGTCCAGCGGAATGCTGCCGTCAGACCAGGTGTGTTAACAACCACCACACACCCAATAGTCACCTGGACCCTATTATATCAATACCTCCATCCCCCAACCAATATAGTCAGCAATAATTGCAAGAAGTGACTGCATTCATTTCGACAAATTGAACTCTATATATTGAGGCACAGACTGCATCTCCTTTAGTCAACCTCATATCCTTTGTGAATTTTATGTACACTGTATTTGTATGTATTTATATGCTGTTTATATCACTATCTAAATAAATCCATTGCTTACCTATTACATCAAATTGTTGCTCATTATTTACAAACACCCACCAAGGAGCAGAGTGCAGCACGATCTACCTATTTTTTTATGTTTACCACTTATATCGGGCCAGTCTTCCAAAAAATGCAGCTGCTAGCTCCATACAAATAAACCCAATGTGCAAATAACCACCCACAATTCAGTGCAAACAACCACCAGCTTTCTGCAGCAAGAGTTTTCCATGGGCATGAGCAACCTCAGGCTCACTAGGGACAATAGGGCACAAGAAGCGTTTGCAACACTTGCAGAAGAACACCCACCCAGGAGTTCCAACAACACATTCTGTGACACCTTTCTACACCTAGATGGTCAGAAAAGAAACGGTGGGACATCCGGACCCTAAAATGGTATATTGAAAATACCCTCATACGGAGAGGTTTACGCATCAAAAAACTCCAACAACAACAAAGAAGACACTGACTTTATGACAAAATGGGAAAGCATCTTTAACATTTGCTCTATACAGCTTATTGAACTACTAATACAAAACACAGCTAAACACACCATTTTGGTCACAAATGCACAAACCAATACCGTGCAACACCAACCCTAGACACCATTCCACAAATACTCGTTCAACAGCAGATCAACTGGCATGTCATTCTCGATCCACAAAGTAGACGAGGATCCACCTTACAAGTTCCTAGCATCCTTAGTACTAGGGTGGAACTCCAGCAGCATCATCAAAAACCTCAACAATGAAGAAACTAACCAGGGAATAAAACATTTCACAAAACAACTCCAAAAACCAATAAGCCTTAACAATGAAGAAACTATCCAGGGAATAGAAGAATTCCACACAGCAACTCCAGAAAAAAAGAAGCATTACAGAAAGTGAATCAGAATCAGGATCAGAAGAACTACCATCAACAAGCCAGACACCAACATCAACCTCAATTTCAACATCAGAAACTGCAACCAACCACAACATCAATGTATTTAACACCAAAGTGACGGATCCTGACCCCAAACAGACACACCATCCACTGAATCAGAACGTACCAACCTTTACCCCTTTTTTTTAGGGAAAATCCTACCAAACCACTAGACAATACACAGGGAGCCACAACAAAGACCAAAAGAAGAAAACTATCAGAACAAGAAGGGGGTGTAGAAGGGGGCAAAAAACCCCCCAAAGAAACCAACCCACAAGGTACAGAAATAGGCAAGGGCATCTTTAACCTCAGCAACCACACTACAGATCATTTGAAACTGATTGACAAAAAACTCAAGTTCCCACCTACAAACAAACTGGACAAAATCCAGCCCTACCTCGACATTCACAACTTTGCACGTTAATTGTCTCTGAAAATGTTGTAAAGAATTCTGCAACAAACAACCACAGAATTAAGAAGCATCACAACCAGCACCATTAAGAACACCACCACCCCCTAATTTAATGAACAGCTACACAGTACCAATCAGGCAGGCCAATCACAAGACCCGCCCCAACCAAATATAACAACTCTCCAAGACACCTCAATTCAACTCCCTAGAAGAAGGCCCAGAATAGGCCGAAACATGTTGGAGCACCTACTGCACTCTCAGTGGCATCAGTAACCTGCAATTTATACAAGATATTAGGTTGCGCCACCCCACCACAGAAAGCCCAGAAGTAAGGACCAACACAGAGCGGAAGAATCTCGAGAGAGAAAAGGAAGAAGAACAGTGCCCGACACAGCCAAGAAGCCAGCAAAGTTCGTTGATGAGGTAGGCTTGGTATATTGAGGGTTATGAAGAGAGATTCAATAAAATAATTCAAATTTTTTTACTCAAAAGTAATGCTATATAATTTGTAAAGTTTAGAATTGGTGGTTCTAGATTACTGTAGGCACAGCAGATAGGCTTGGGCCTACAGCGTTGTTGTTTTTTTGGTTTGTATGTTTCATCGCTTCTTCAAAGTAATATCAAATCCCGCTCTATTTTTGGATATTATAATAGGTATTTTGTTTTACATTATAAATATATCAGAAAGCTGAAACCTGTGATGGGAAGAAAGCACTTCTATCCTTTGAGCTTTAATGGAGTTAATTTAAAGTGAATGGTTTAAAAAGTCCCAGAAATGATTTTTGGTTAGGATCAGTTGTAGCCATTCATGCGTGTGTGGGTTGGCTGCCTTAAAGTTACCAACTTATCTGGTCCTTTAACCAAGAGGTTGTTGTAGGTAGCAGGAGTTTCAGCTTGCCTCCATAGCCCATATATATTTATCACTGCTGGCCATATAGCTTTTAGGTATCCACAAACCTCTCCATTATTAACAGTCATGTATCAAGTAGCCAGTAATTTTGTATAGCATGACATAGTATCCCGAATAAAAAAAACTTTACTATTCATAACTATATACTATATGCTAATAGATGTCTGTATATTTTGAAAGAATTCTGGATATACTTAAAAAATAATGGCATAAAGAACTGTGGCTCAAAACTATAACACACAAATGGGCAACACTCTGCCACAAATAGATAACACCTTGCCACCTATGGATTCACGGAAAATCAGTTCAGATGTTCAAATAAAAAGCTATGAAGGCCATGAGCTGTGAGAAAATTACCCATGAGCCCGCAGTCTATAATTACTGAATATGCTGCTACAGGGCAAACAGAGTAATAATGTCCTTACATAGGAGCCAGAGATCTCGCTGAGACTTATTTAAAACCAAGGTTCATTCAGTGAAGGACAGAGTCTTGAAAGCAGAAACATACTTAGTACAACAGTATAGCAAGGAGATATGCTGCAGTGGAAAGTTTGTACAGTACTGCATATCACTCTGGTGGCTCAGAGCTGCTGTAATACCAAGTATTAATAATGAATTGAGCAAGTCAAGTTTTCTATTGATATGTGTGTTGAGCTAACAAAGTGTACAATAATATCTCCAGAAATAACATGCTTAACAACTCATGTTATTTACACATCTCAATGGGGAGGATGCTTTGTGTGGCTGTAGTTCATGTAACTGGTTCAAATGAGGTTATATGACAAAAGGTATTGAAACTAAAGTCACATATGACACAAACTGAGATACAGTAGCCCAGTCACAGAAAGGCAGCTCTGTCCAAGTTCTGTCCAACTCTGAATAGTTTGAATACTGTATTTATCTACACTACCTTCACAATACATTTCTTTATATAGAATAACACCTAAGCACACACTGTAGAAATAGAGCATTAGCCCTCCTTGATCTAGCCGTTATATGTTGCAAGTTCCTGACATGTAAATGACTCACCAAAAAACAAAATATAAATGTACACTAGGCCAGCTATAAAAAGATACCCTATTAGCAAAGTGAAATATACTGTAACCCGCAGGAATATTGTGGTTATGGTGTCTTACGATAAACATAAACTTTTACCTTATTTTTTTGACATACTGGATAGGTTATCAATAAATCACTTGGCAATCAGTCTAAACCTACCACCTGCAGAACTAGGCATGTGGTACTTCTGCTCTGGAAGAAGTACATAAATGTACTTCTTCCAGAGCAGTGCCTTACAAATGTGTCAGTCAATACAATTCTGAATATTTTCACCATGTATAAATGATGTAACTGTCAGATCAGTGACTTGCTATTATGGTACTGCGGGCCTGATTTGGATGTGTCTGGACTTGCCATCACTGCTGCAGTGCAGCTTCATTGGTAGCAGCAGTGATAGCTCTGTATGGTAGTGAAGCAGGAGGTGTCTATTGCAAGCAGACGCCTCCTGCTGCAGCAGTGATCCAACTTGAAACCTAGGATGCAGTATCAGATCTCTCACTCACCATTGGATACATTGGGAACTTTGTATCAGATCTCTCACTCACCATTGGGCACCCTGTATAAGATCTCTCTCACCATTGGGCACCTTGTATCAGATATCTCAGTCACCATTGGGTACCCTGTATCAGATCTCTCTCTCACCATTGGGCACCTTGTATCAAATCTCTCAGTCACCATTGGGCACCTTGTATCAAATCTCTCAGTCACCATTGGGCACCTTGAAATCAGATCTCTCTCACCATTGGGCACCTTCTATCAGATCTCTCACTAACCATTGGGCACCTTGTATCAGATCTCTCTCACCATTGGGTATCTTGTATCAGATCTCTCACTAACCATTGGGCACCTTGTATCAGATCTCGCTCTCTCACCACTGGGCACCTTGCATCACCCAGGTTGCCGTGTGAGCTGCCCATTGCAAAGACCATGAAATCTCCATTTTACAATGAAGAGCCCTGGTCTCCTCCCTCACATTAAATGGTGATGACACTCCTTAATTTTCACAAATGGAGGCTACCGTCACCAATTCTCCACCCCACAGACTGTACTGCCATCCTGCTACCTTCATTGTAGGGCCCTTTCATGCATGCACAAAATACTGATCATCAATACTTTGTGCATCCTGTATCCATAGCGACATGATCTGAATAACCCCTTGCTTATATAAATGAGCTTATTACAGTTGGATTACCAAATTCATTTTTGTGGCTCCATAGACCATAACGCCAAATGGAATTCAATAAATTCAATATAATTATTTGGCACATACCCTATATGCCTACATAACTATAAATAGCCCTTGCTACTAAATCCATGTCATGTTACTGTGCTGCAGTCTTAGAAATCTCTTCTGCAACATTTATTTCTACTCTGCAAAGAAAGCATTTTAAGGCTCACATAACTGTGATTTTGTTTTCTAACCCAGATGGTTGTTTTTCCCCAAGCTGGATTTTAATGAACATCAACATGAAGACATCTGGGTGGTATTTTAAAGTTACTTTAAATATACAAAAAGGCAGATATTTTTATCTATTCAAGTTTAAAAACTTTTGACTATCTCAAGTGAATGTTCATAAATTTTAGATTTCCTTTGTGCTACTTTATCCTGAAATATTTATTTCCTTCTTTATCTGCAATTCAAACAAGAAACACATTTGTGTTATATCGTGAGAAATAAACAACAACAATGTATGATTTAAATAAAAGCAGAGATGGAGGTATGGCTTGCAACTGACAGTGACAGGAATAAAACTGAGCACTTGCAAGAGTAGTTTACAAATGTTAAGCCATTGAGGGACCCCCTTTTCCCCACGTACATCTAACACAGCAGTGGCGTAAGTTTGTCCCAGTTGCCCGGAGGCAAGATGAATATTGGTGCCCCCCCCCCACCACCACCACCACCACAAACACACACAAAACTTTATTAAAAATATATATAGCCTGTTATGAAATATAGATTATATACTGTATGTATATACAGAAAGTGAAGGAGAACACATATATATTTCAGAACTCAGCCACAGAAGCGATTTTGATGGCTTTTAATTAATGGATTTAAACTGGCAGGGGAGGAGAGGTGCCCCCTTGAGTGCAGGAGCCCGGCGGCAGATGACTCCATTGCCTCCCAGAGTTCTGCCTCTGTAACACAGTGTTTAAACAGTAATGAATTGAAAAGTAACCAGAAAATGATGTGTACAGTTTGAGTTTTTAGAAATGCAGGAAGGGCGACATAAGTCTAGGTCGACATGGGTAAGGTTGACAGGGTCATTAGGTCAACATGGGTTAGGCCAACAGTCAAAAGGTCGACATGGGGTTTTTCCCATTTTTTTGTCCCAAATGTCGTCACAGTTGACATGGACACTGACACATAGTGCTGTGCTTGCCATGCTTCAGCACACTATTTTAATCTCCCACCATGCCCTAGTGGATGGTTAGGCATGAAATACCGCCTGTCGGAACATGTCGGCTCAAAAAAAATGTGGAAAAACCCCCATTTCAACCTAACCCATGTCGACCTAATGACCCTGTTGACCTAATAACCCTGTTGACCTAACTCTTGTTGACCTAGACTCAGGTCGACCTTCCTGCATGTCAAGCTAAACTCATGTTGACCTAAATGCATGTCGACCTAATGGTGACCCAATGAACTATCCCCTTGTGTTGTCTGCAGGAGTAAAGGAGGTCCATAAACTTGTCTTGCAGAGTTGGCTGCCTTACGTGTATATGTCCATCATTCCAAGCCTAGAAAATGTGGGGTATATATAATCACATTTAAAGGTTTGGTTTTGAAGAGATATTTTCTTGCCTGATTTACTTACTAAAACCACTAGAGGGCCTCATAGCACAAAGTTCATATTATCAAGCCTTAAATCTCAACAAAAGAACATCAGGAGTGTTTGGTGCCTATTTATTCAAATAATTCTTATTGAAATAATGTGAAAACTAGTATTTTCACACCCTTTTCAAATAATTTTATTGTCAGCTAAATGCACTGATGGGCAGTTGGAGGAGAATTTACTAAATTCACTTTAAAAAAACATAGATATTGTACTTGTAATTGGAAATGAAATCTGCCTGAATATAATTAAATTAAATGGTAATAAATGCTAATCTAGTACAACTTTCCCTGCCTCCAGGGATCTGTTATTCTGCCAATGCCCCTGTTATGTGTGTCTGGTAACAGGCTGGTAACAATGTAAAAATAAAATATAAGTTAGAAAAATGTGTTAAAAGTAACACTTACCTGCGCCGAGACACTGAAAATCAATGATCTGGTGAGGTTACCCGGCCGCTGGGCTCTTGATTTCACAACTGGTGCAATAAATTGTATTCAGATGCTGTGAATCCGTCATCTCACTTTGCTGCACTGGGGATCACAGCAGGAGTACAGTGCTTACTGCAACTAATTGGGACAATAGTGGTAATGCAATGATAAACAGGGTTATGAAGTCCTCTGGGCAATAGTTCTATATTGTTCATCATAATTGTTTTTTTGTAAGGTTCCACACAATTCTGCAGCACCAAACAATAAGTGTTACAAATCATACAAACTACAATTGCACATAAATACAGTAAAATTCGAGTTTGTTCAAGGAGGTTCACACATAAGCTCACTTCTCAACATTATTGTATTCCCCACCCCATAAAATCTAAAAAAGTGCAAGTGTTTCTAGCACACTTGCACTTTATTGCACGCATCCTGATGAAAAGGCCTATACAGTCTTGAAACATTGATGGCATAATGATGTGATCTTTGCACAATACAATTGAGTATGTTGCTCTTTTGTGGGGTTTTTTGGGTACTTGTTTCCTAGCACGGCCACACCGATTAAGATCGGGGTGGTCGTGCTGAAAAAAATCGGTCGATCGCATCGCATGCGATTTGGTCGCATGCGATGCGATCGACGCGACCGACCGATTTTTGACCCGATTTTTTTCATTGAATCCAATGTAAATTGGGTCCCTGGGACCCAATTTTACATTGTATTCAATGAAAAAAATTCCCAACCCCCCCAAATTGAAGCGCGTAAACAGCAGCCCACGATAGACGCATACCCGAAGCGTGGCGAGCGCAGCGAGCCCGCGAGGGGCGGCGGTACGCGTCCTCCGACCTTTTCATGCCCTACTATCCACTAGGGCGTGGAGTGAGAATAGAATAGTGTGGCGAGCGCAGCGAGCCACCGAGCCCGAAGCGTGGCGAGCGCAGCGAGCCCCGCGAGGGGACGCGGATACCTTCACAGGTAAACGCGTCCCTTCGCGGGCTTCACAGGTGTCCGCGTCGCCACGGACACCTGTGAAGCCCGCAAGGGGACGCGTATAACTGTGAAGGTATCCGCGTCCCCTCGCGGGGCTCGCTGCGCTCGCCACGCTTCGGGCTCGGTGGCTCGCTGCGCTCGCCACACTATTCTATTCTCACTCCACGCCCTAGTGGATAGTAGGGCATGAAAAGGTCGGAGGACGCGTACCGCCGCCCCTCGCGGGCTCGCTGCGCTCGCCACGCTTCGGGTTGGCGTCTATCGTGGGGCGACGACGGGGACATCTATAATGTGAAATGGGTCATATGGACCCATTTCACATTTTTTGACATTTTTACACCATTTCAATGTTAAATTTTTTTTTAACATTGAATCCTATGCAAAAATCGGGGGCATCGCGTCGCATCGCGTCGGGACCAATCTTAATGGTCCCGACCGACGCGATGCCCCCGATATTTTACCTTTCCCGACAAGATTTCAATGTTAAAATATTTTTTAACATTGAAGTCTATGAAAATATCAGGGGCATCGTGTCGGTCGCGTCGGGACCAATGTTAATGGTCCCGACCGACGCGATGCCCCCGATATTTTATCCTAGCCGGCAAAATGGACCTGATTTCAAAAGAAATCGGGTCCATCGTGGGTAATCGTGTCCCTTAAGTAAGGGACACGATTACTCACGATTGTGGCCGTGCTAGGAAACAAGTACCGTTTTTTGTGAGTATAGGCGTACTGGGTGAGATGCAGCAGCAGGTTCAAACATAACCATAAAAATTTGAAAATGATATTGAATTCTGGTAAGCACCAGATTGGATATTCTGGAGAGGATTATTTTTGGTCCCTTCTAGTATTTCCACCCCTTGCTTTTTATGCCCCTGAATTTGGCATTTTCCTGCTGAAATTCATTATAGTTTATAAGTACAACATTAGATAATTCATTATAGTTTATAAGTACAACATTAGATACAGGTTTGAGAGGCCCCTTGGGAGAGGTTACAGCTACAGATGTGTATTCCTTTGTTGTGGATGTGACATGTACACATCACAGCGTACATATCGCATCCACAAAAAGCTATGCCGCTCTTTGAATATGAGTCAGTGGTCGCATGTGTTTACTAATATGCATATGGGGGCCCAATGTAATCACTGTGGTCAAGGAGGCTCACCAGCTGATGTTCCTTCTGAGGCAACTCAGGAAATGCAACATCCCGCAGAAGCTGCTGCTCATCTTCTACCCAGCCATTGTAGAGTCTGTCCAATGCTTCTCTATCACAGTTTGGTATGGAGCTGCCAACATGAATGAAGGTATATCCTTTGGACAGATACTACGATTACAATAGATTGCTGCATAAACCACCTCAAGTAAATTATTGTATCTATCCAAAGGATATACCTCCATTCATACAGAGGATACATTACCTCTGGATTAGTTCATTGTCCTGATGAAGTCCTGAAGGACGAAACGCATTGGGCCGCGGATTCATATAATATGTAGCATTTATAAAGACACGGAAATGCTTATGAAATTTTATATGCTGGAATACTCTTAATAAATGTTCATTTGTTTTTAACCATTATTTGATTTATTGTAGGTACACAGCCACTTAGTGGTGTCATAATACAGCACACCTCTATTTTTATTTCCATATATTTATATATGCAGATGGGTTAAGTGGTTCCGCGCTAACCTAATTTTTTCAGCAGCTCCTATAAATTAATTGAGTAGTAGTTTGAGAAAAGAAGCGCTATTAAAGTGATTTTGTCTAGAATGGATAAGTGAAGATAATATATTGTAATTCAGTTATTGTCTACAATAATATTGGGGTGCTGAATATAAGAATATGTGTGAGTGGTACCTGTAATGAAAAAAGGGGGCGGTTAGTTACAATGTTTAGAACCCTTTTGGGGAATTTTTTGCGTTTTTTGTTGGTTTTACGTTTTTGTTAAAATATGGGAAATACTCCGTGCGGCACTGTCCCTGACTATCCCTAGGTACCTGCGTTCCGTGTTGTTGTAGTCTGCGGGAGATGGAGCTAAGTTGGTTGCAGAAGTCTGGCTTAACCACGCGTCCGTGGTAGCCGCTGCGATGTTTCTCCGTCTCTACTGTCAGCCGCCGGAAGTCCTCGCGGCGTGTTGTACGATGTCACCGCGGGTAGTGGGATCAGAGTGCCACTGGAGATGGAGGTGCAGGGATTGTTCTCCAACGCATTTCATGCGTCTTGGCGCACTTTTTCAAGGATGTTTTCTTTCCACCATCTTTGTTCTTTTATAGAGAAACTTTATTGCTAAAACAGGAAGTCCTTTTCCGGAAGTTTGATAAAAAGAGTGGGAAGCACATGTTTCCTCTTCTCATTGGTTTTTATTCAGATATTATTTAAAAAATAAAAAAATAAAATAAAGATGCTAATATTTATTATAGGTTTTACTTTTAATAAGAGGATTCTTAGGGGTATGTAATCAAGGTACCACTCGTTGGATTTAAATTATAGAAATGCATTTAATTCTATGTCTATGTTGAGACCTCTGGGTTCCATTGTTTTCAACTCAAAAATCCATTTGGTCTCAGTTCTTCTGAGCTGTGTGACAAGATCTCCTCCACGCCAGTTTTCTTTTACTTTTTGTATCACTATACATTGCAGTCCTGTGGGGTTCTTATCGTGCTTTTCCAAAAAATGATTTGAGACACTGTGGGTTTTGAGGCCCTTCAAGATGTTATAAATGTGCTCTGCAAACCTTACTTTGGCTTTTCGTTTAGTCTGTCCTACATATTGGAGTCCGCATTGGCACTCCAACAAGTAGATGACTCCTTCTGAATTGCATGAAAGATGATCCTTTATTTTGAATTCTTTACCGGTTTGATTGGATGTGAAGCTCTTTATTGGTTTTGTCGATCTCTTATTGTTTTTGCATGCTTTACAGTTTGTGCACCCAAAAAATCCTTTGCTTTGTGTAACAGTATCACGAGTACAGTCTTTTGTGTAACTGGAAACTAATTGTTGCTTTATGTTTTTGGATATTCTGTATATTATTTTCGGTTTTTCAGATAATATTGGTTTTAGTGTTTCGTCCAGTCTTAATACTTCCCAATGTTTATGGACCATCTGTTCTATTACTGAGGAGTTGCTAGTGTATTGAGTGAAGAAAGCATATGAAAAAAATGTCTGGACCTTTTTCCTTCTTTTTATAGGATAGAAGCTCTTTTCTTTCTATGGTCTCTACTTTTGAAAGTTGTTGTTCCAGAAGTTCTTTTTTGTATCCTTTTTTCAAGAAGTTTTCTTTCATTTCTTTACTTTGATCTTGAAATACATGATTGTCTGTGCAATTTCTTTTGACCCGTTGAAATTGTCCCACTGGGATGTTTGCTATCCATTTTTTGTAGTGATTACTGGTGGAGGGTAAAATGTTGTTGCCATGTACTTCTTTAGTATGGGTTCTTGTTTTCAGTTGGTCTTCTTCGACATAGATCTCTAGGTCAAGATATATGACTTCTTGTCTACTGGAGGTGGTGGTAAATTACAGGTTTAATTCATTTGAGTTTATGTAGAGGGTGAAGCTGTTCAGTTGTTCTTGTGTCCCCTGCCATATGAAGAAGACATCGTCGATATAACGATGCCAACTAACGAGATGTTCACTGTGTGGATTGGGAAGCCAGATGTGGTCGTCCACCAACTTAGCTACGAATAAATTCGCGTAGCTTGGGGCCAGGGGAGTCCCCATCGCGGTTCCGCATTTCTGTCTGTAAAAAGTTCCGTCATGCCAGAAATAATTATGTGACAAAATAAAATGGATGTTTTCCATAATAAAATTGATTTGTGAGTTCTTTAATGTGGGGTCATTCGATAGGAAGTGTCTTGCATGTTCGCATCCTTTTTCATGTTCTATGCATGTATATAAGGACTTGACGTCTGCCGTGCATAGAATGTAGTTGGTTTTCCACTCTGTTTGGTCCAAAATCTGGAGGATGCTTGTTGTGTCTCTCAGGTAGCTCTTTTGTTGAGTCACCAGTTCTTGAAGAAAAAAATCGGTATATTTAGATAGGTTTTATGTGACTGAATTTATGCCAGAAATTATTGGCCTCCCCGGTGGATTTGTAATACTTTTATGCATTTTAGGCAAAAAATAGAAGGTTGGGATTTTTGGGTGTTTTTGGTATATGTAATCAAATTCTTTTTCAGAGATGATGTTTCTTTCCTGTCCTTCTTGTAGATGTTCCAACAGTTGTGATGTATATCCTTCAGTGGGGTCGCGAGACAGAACTTCGTAGGTTTCTGAATCTGATAACAAATTTGTCGCTTCTGCTTTATACATATCTATTGTCATCAGAACCACCCCCCCCCCCGCCTTTGTCGGCGGGTTTGATGACTAGCTCTGTGTCTTCTTTTAATTCTTTCAATGCTGTTTTTTCTTTCATTGATAGATTACGTCTATATTTTTGTTTTTCTGGAATCATTTCGATTTCTTTCTCCAATAATTTTTGGAAGGTGTTAATGTGGGGACCTTTGACAAAGGATGGATTAAAAATGGAAGTGGGTCTGAAGTTTGTATGTTTGAATTCACAAATTTCTAAATTTGGAATTGCAGGTTTGTCCATAAAAAATTTCTTTATGCAGATTTTTCTGATGTACTTTTGCACGTCTATATATAGGTCAAACTTGTTTATTCTGGCTTCTGGTGCGAATTTGAGCCCTTTTTCTAGTAGTTTTGTTTGGCTCTCCGTCAATACTCTATTGCTTAAGTTGAATATTGTGATTTTTTGTTCTGAATTTGGGTTAGTTGAAATTCTTTCTTTCAGTTTTTTTCCTGCTCTTTTTCCTCTTTTTCTGTATCTTTTCGTTGTTTCTTGCAGTGCTGTGTTCTCTTTCTGTCTGGTGGTTTCAGTTCTCCTGGGACGTGTCCTAAAAAATCAATGCTAGTGTCTGCGTCGGAATCTTCATCTGAGCTTTCAATTTGATGTCTTTTTAATGATTTCTTTTGTGGTTGTCTTTCTAAATTTTGTCTCTGTATGTTTTCCAATAAAGTTTTTCTACTATCCTGTTCTTCTTGTAGTGCGCTTTGTAACCCTTGTTGGTATGAGGTTTGGATCTTTCTGTCATAGCTGAAGTTTCTTTTATTGTAAGGTTGGTATGTTCTTGTCTCCCTCTGTCCTGGTGTATTTATTATTAGCGGTTGTCTGCTAGTGTTAGGATGTGATTTCTTCTGAGTCTTGAATTGTTGTTTGTGAGGTTCTTGTTTAATTATCTGGGTGGTTCTTTTTTCATTTTTATGAGTTTGATATTTGCCCTTTTCTTCCAGATCTCTCTTGTACTTCCGCTGCTTCTGGGATATGATGTCTTCCTCTAGTTTAGCAACTTTTTCATTAGTCATCTTTATTAGGTTCTGGAAATCTTGCATTGTGTGAAGGGTGTCAAATCTCTGTTCGTATACTTTTATATTTTTATTGTTGTTATTGAGTGCCAACTGCCTGTCTTCAACAATGAGTTTCATCAAATCTACAGAACAATTGTCTAAGATTTTATTCCACTTCTCGTAGAATGTTGGCATAGTTGGTAAAAAAGTTGCTGTCTTTTGAATTCTGAGGCCTCTCGGAATCATATTATTTTCCAGGTACTTTTTCATTGTTGCGATTTCCCACCACTGTTTGGCTTCTTGTATGTAATGCTTTTCTAATTTTAAGAATTGGTTACAGAAACCTTCATCCTCGGGTGGTGTCTCTTTTATAGTCTCGCTGGAAAAGACATTGTCTATTGTTTGTCTTTCAGGACAAAACTGTCTATGGATTGATATATATGTGTTCATGGTAGGCAGCGGTTCCAATAATTGTAGATTGCAGATGGGTTAAGTGGTTCCGCGCTAACCTAATTTTTTTAGCAGCTCCTATAAATTAATTGAGTAGTAGATTGAGAAAAGAAGCGCTATTAAAGTGATTTTGTCTAGAATGGATAAGTGAAGATAATATATTGTAATTCAGTTATTGTCTACAATAATATTGGGGTGCTGAATATAAGAATATGTGTGAGTGCTACCTGTAATGAAAAAAGGGGCCGGTTAGTTACAATGTTTACACCCTTTTGGGGAATTTTTTGCGTTTTTTGTTGGTTTTACGTTTTTGTTAAAATATGGGAAATACTCCGTGCGGCACTGTCCCTGACTATCCCTAGGTACCTGCGTTCCGTGTTGTTGTAGTCTGCGGGAGATGGAGCTAAGTTGGTTGCAGAAGTCTGGCTTAACCACGCGTCCGCGGTAGCCGCTGCGATGTTTCTCCGTCTCTACCGTCAGCCGGAAGTTGCCGGAAGTCCTCGCGGCGTGTTGTACGATGTCACCGCGGGTAGTGGGATCAGAGTGCCGCTGGAGATGGAGGTGCAGGGATTGTTCTCCAACGCGTTTCATGCGTCTTGGCGCACTTTTTCAAGGATGTTTTCTTTCCACCATCTTTGTTCTTTTATAGAGAAACTTTATTGCTAAAACAGGAAGTCCTTTTCCGGAAGTTTGATAAAAAGAGTGGGAAGCACATGTTTCCTCTTCTCATTGGTTTTTATTCAGATATTATTTAAAAAATAAAAAAATAAAATAAAGATGCTAATATTTATTATAGGTTTTACTTTTAATAAGAGGATTCTTAGGGGTATGTAATCAAGGTACCACTCGTTGGATTTAAATTTTAGAAATGCATTTAATTCTATGTCTATGTTGAGACCTCTGGGTTCCATTGTTTTAAACTCAAAAATCCATTTGGTCTCAGTTCTTCTGAGCTGTGTGACAACAAAGGGTGTAAACATTGTAACTAACCGCCCCCTTTTTTCATTACAGGTACCACTCACACATATTCTTATATTCAGCACCCCAATATTATTGTAGACAATAACTGAATTACAATATATTATCTTCACTTATCCATTCTAGACAAAATCACTTTAATAGCGCTTCTTTTCTCAATCTACTACTCAATTAATTTATAGGAGCTGCTAAAAAAATTAGGTTAGCGCGGAACCACTTAACCCATCTGCAATCTACAATTATTGGAACCGCTGCCTACCATGAACACATATATATCAATCCATAGACAGTTTTGTCCTGAAAGACAAACAATAGACAATGTCTTTTCCAGCGAGACTATAAAAGAGACACCACCCGAGGATGAAGGTTTCTGTAACCAATTCTTAAAATTAGAAAAGCATTACATACAAGAAGCCAAACAGTGGTGGGAAATCGCAACAATGAAAAAGTACCTGGAAAATAATATGATTCCGAGAGGCCTCAGAATTCAAAAGACAGCAACTTTTTTACTAACTATGCCAACATTCTACGAGAAGTGGAATAAAATCTTAGACAATTGTTCTGTAGATTTGATGAAACTCATTGTTGAAGACAGGCAGTTGGCACTCAATAACAACAATGAAAATATAAAAGTATACGAACAGAGATTTGACACCCTTCACACAATGCAAGATTTCCAGAACCTAATAAAGATGACTAATGAAAAAGTTGCTAAACTAGAGGAAGACATCATATCCCAGAAGCAGCGGAAGTACAAGAGAGATCTGGAAGAAAAAGGCAAATATCAAACTCATAAAAATGAAAAAAGAACCACCCAGATAATTAAACAAGAACCTCACAAACAACAATTCAAGACTCAGAAGAAATCACATCCTAACACTAGCAGACAACCGCTAATAATAAATACACCAGGACAGAGGGAGACAAGAACATACCAACCTTACAATAAAAGAAACTTCAGCTATGACAGAAAGATCCAAACCTCATACCAACAAGGGTTACAAAGCGCACTACAAGAAGAACAGGATAGTAGAAAAACTTTATTGGAAAACATACAGAGACAAAATTTAGAAAGACAACCACAAAAGAAATCATTAAAAAGACATCAAATTGAAAGCTCAGATGAAGATTCCGACGCAGACACTAGCATTGATTTTTTAGAACACGTCCCAGGAGAACTGAAACCACCAGACAGAAAGAGAACACAACACTGCAAGAAACAACGAAAAGATACAGAAAAAGAGGAAAAAGAGCAGGAAAAAAACTGAAAGAAAGAATTTCAACTAACCCAAATTCAGAACAAAAAATCACAATATTCAACTTAAGCAATAGAGTATTGACGGAGAGCCAAACAAAACTACTAGAAAAAGGGCTCAAATTCGCACCAGAAGCCAGAATAAACAAGTTTGACCTATATATAGACGTGCAAAAGTACATCAGAAAAATCTGCATAAAGAAATTTTTTATGGACAAACCTGCAATTCCAAATTTAGAAATTTGTGAATTCAAACATACAAACTTCAGACCCACTTCCATTTTTAATCCATCCTTTGTCAAAGGTCCCCACATTAACACCTTCCAAAAATTATTGGAGAAAGAAATCGAAATGATTCCAGAAAAACAAAAATATAGACGTAATCTATCAATGAAAGAAAAAACAGCATTTAAAGAATTAAAAGAAGACACAGAGCTAGTCATCAAACCCGCCGACAAAGGCGGGGGGGGGGGGGGGGTGGTTCTGATGACAATAGATATGTATAAAGCAGAAGCGACAAATTTGTTATCAGATTCAGAAACCTACGAATTTCTGTCTCACGACCCCACTGAAGGATATACATCACAACTGTTGGAACATCTACAAGAAGGACGGGAAAGAAACATCATCTTTGAAAAAGAATTTGATTACATATACCAAAAACACCCAAAAATCCCAACCTTCTATTTTTTGCCTAAAATGCATAAAAGTATTACAAATCCACCGGGGAGGCCAATAATTCCTGGCATAAATTCAGTCACATCAAACCTATCTAAATATACCGATTTTTTTCTTCAAGAACTGGTGACTCAACAAAAGAGCTACCTGAGAGACACAACAAGCATCCTCCAGATTTTGGACCAAACAGAGTGGAAAACCAACTACATTCTATGCACGGCAGACGTCAAGTCCTTATATACATGCATAGAACATGAAAAAGGATGCGAACATGCAAGACACTTCCTATCGAATGACCCCACATTAAAGAACTCACAAATCAATTTTATTATGGAAAACATCCATTTTATTTTGTCACATAATTATTTCTGGCATGACGGAACTTTTTACAGACAGAAATGCGGAACCGCGATGGGAACTCCCCTGGCCCCAAGCTACGCGAATTTATTCGTAGCTAAGTGGGAGGACGACCACATCTGGCTTCCCAATCCACACAGTGAACATCTCGTTAGTTGGCATTGTTATATCGACGATGTCTTCTTCATATGGCAGGGGACACAAGAACAACTGAACAGCTTCACCCTCTACATAAACTCAAATGAATTAAACCTGTAATTTACCACCACCTCCAGTAGACAAGAAGTCATATATCTTGACCTAGAGATCTATGTCGAAGAAGACCAACTGAAAACAAGAACCCATACTAAAGAAGTACATGGCAACAACATTTTACCCTCCACCAGTAATCACTACAAAAAATGGATAGCAAACATCCCAGTGGGACAATTTCAACGGGTCAAAAGAAATTGCACAGGCATCAAAGTAAGATCAAAGTAAAGAAATGAAAGAAAACTTCTTGAAAAAAGGATACAAAAAAGAACTTCTGGAACAACAACTTTCAAAAGTAGAGACCATAGAAAGAAAAGAGCTTCTATCCTATAAAAAGAAGGAAAAAGGTCCAGACATTTTTTTCATATGCTTTCTTCACTCAATACACCAGCAACTCCTCAGTAATAGAACAGATGGTCCATAAACATTGGGAAGTGTTAAGACTGGACGAAACACTAAAACCAATATTACCTGAAAAACCGAAAATAATATACAGAAATGCCAAAAACATAAAGCAACAATTAGTTTCCAGTTACACAAAAGACTGTACTCGTGATACTGTTACACAAAGCAAAGGATTTTTTGGGTGCACAAACTGTAAAGCATGCAAAAACAATAAGAGATCGACAAAACCAATAAAGAGCTTCACATCCAATCAAACCGGTAAAGAATTCAAAATAAAGGATCATCTTTCATGCAATTCAGAAGGAGTCATCTACTTGTTGGAGTGCCAATGCGGACTCCAATATGTAGGACAGACTCAACGAAAAGCCAAAGTAAGGTTTGCAGAGCACATTTATAACATCTTGAAGGGCCTCAAAACCCACAGTGTCTCAAATCATTTTTTGGAAAAGCACGATAAGAACCCCACAGGACTGCAATGTATAGTGATACAAAAAGTAAAAGAAAACTGGCGTGGAGGAGATCTTGTCACACAGCTCAGAAGAACTGAGACCAAATGGATTTTTGAGTTGAAAACAATGGAACCCAGAGGTCTCAACATAGACATAGAATTAAATGCATTTCTATCATTTAAATCCAATGAGTGGTACCTTGATTACATACCCCTAAGAATCCTCTTATTAAAAGTAAAACCTATAATAAATATTAGCATCTTTATTTTATTTTTTTATTTTTTAAATAATATCTGAATAAAAACCAATGAGAAGAGAAAACATGTGCTTCCCACTCTTTTTATCAAACTTCCGGAAAAGGACTTCCTGTTTTAGCAATAAAGTTTCTCTATAAAAGAACAAAGATGGTGGAAAGAAAACATCCTTGAAAAAGTGCGCCAAGACGCATGAAACGCGTTGGAGAACAATCCCTGCACCTCCATCTCCAGCGACACTCTGATCCCACTACCCGCGGTGACATCGTACAACACGCCGCGAGGACTTCCGGCAACTTCCGGCTGACGGTAGAGACGGAGAAACATCGCAGCGGCTACCACGGACGCGTGGTTAAGCCAGACTTCTGCAACCAACTTAGCTCTATCTCCCGCAGACTACAACAAACATAGTCAGGGACAGTGCCGCACGGAGTATTTCCCATATTTTAACAAAAACGTAAAACCAACAAAAAACGCAAAAAATTCCCCAAAAGGGTGTAAACATTGTAACTAACCGCCCCCTTTTTTCATTACAGGTACCACTCACACATATTCTTATATTCAGCACCCCAATATTATTGTAGACAATAACTGAATTACAATATATTATCTTTACTTATCCATTCTAGACAAAATCACTTTAATAGCGCTTCTTTTCTCAATCTACTACATATATTTATATATATATATATATATATATATATATATATATATAGAGAGAGAGAGAGAGAGAGAGAGAGAGAAGGGGGGGTTGTGTCCCTATCCTGCGCCTATAGGTGAGCAGCACTACTCTAAAGACTCTGCCGCTAATGGGAGTCTGATGTACAAGATAGAGAGAAGAAGGTGTAGAGGTGCGCTCAGAAGGTGATGTCACCAATCCACAATTGTAAAAATACAAAATTTATTTCATACAATAAAATAATTTAAAATACATTTGTTATGAGTGGTTTACAGAGATTGTTGGTGGATTGTTGTAATTCATAATGACTCCAAACATAGGTGTAGATTGATACGCGTTTCGTCCACTTACTCAATTGTATTGTGCAAAGATCACATCATTGTGCCATCAACGTTTCAAGACCGTATAGGTCTTTTCATCAGGATGCGTGCAATAAAGTGCAAGTATATATATATATATATATATATATATATATATTTTACTAAATTATCTAGTTAATTCACCACATGGCCATTAATATTACTATATTCCTTACAGATGCACTAGTAATCTACATCAGTATAATTGAATGATGCTTGTGTGTGTATTGACTAATCGTCTTCAAACTTTGCACAGTACCTTCTCATTTTAAGGGAAAATCTAAGTTGGAAGACCTGTTTAATGGGACGACCCCTTAAGGGTGCTGTCATAAGGGTCCATGCTATTTCTGTTTTCATGCATTGTTATATGTCATTGGAAAGCTTATGACTTTCTGAATGCAACCAGGGCTGCCGTGCACTGGTAAAACAAGGGTGTGTGGTCAATGGGAGGGTTGTGGTCATGCGTTTGTAAAAAAAATTGCAGGGGGTGGAGGCTGCGTGCTGGGGGTACTGCTGTAGCTATCGCAGCTGCCTCTCTTCCCCAACTCAGCACACGGCACTGAGCAGCGTGTGCTGAGTGAGGGAGCGAGGCTGTCCTGCTGCGAAAAAACCATCAGCGGCCTCTGCAGCGGGGGAGAGGTGCGCGGGACTTGGGACCCTCCAACAGACCCGGGCCCTGGTAAACAGTACCTGCCCCCCCCCTCGAAGGCACTATAAACAGAATCCCTTAAGTGGACCCTTAACCCCTTCAGCGGTGGTTTTTCCTGGGGCAAACCTACGAGGGCAGGTTTGTTCTGCCCCAGGAATACTCACCACAATGTTCACCACACTGCTCCTCTGGGGCCGCCACTGCTGCCAGCTTTGGCTATTTGCAGCTGCTTGGAGAAGGTCAGCCCACTTGTGGGGCTTATAGATGTGGGGAAGCTGCTGGTGGGACACAAGGTATGGAGCTGCTGAGGGACATAGACAGTGACTGTTTTGACACGACGGACTGGAATATGTTTATTCAAGAGTCCACCAAGGATTTAATGGTGGACGTGGACTCACTGACATCTACTGTATTAACCTACATAAATTGGTGCATCGATAATGTTACAGTTTTGAAGCCGGTGAAAAAGTTTTCAAATGATAAGCCTTGGGTCACGGGGGAGGTGCGGGCTTTACTGCGAAATAGAGATGTGGCTTTTAGGAGTGGGGATTTGAGGGCATATAGAGAAGCTAGAATTTTATTAAAAAAGGAATCTCCTTAGCTAAAAAGGAGTATTCCAGGAAAATTGAACTTCAGTTTAGGGATGACAAGGACTCAAGGAGTATGTGGAAAGGAATCCATACCCTTACAGAGTATAAAGGGGGTGCATCTAGAACTAGTAAAGCTGAGGCATCGCTGGTTAATGACCTCAGTAAGTTTTATGCTAGATTTGATGAGGGAAATGAGTCAACTGCCTTTAATCTCCCCTTACTTGAGGGGGATGCAACACTCTTACTGACAGAACATGAAGTTAGAAGAGGGTTGTTAGGTATAAATGCCAGAAAATCTGCCGGCCCCGATGGTATCCCTGGTACGGTCCTGAAGGGTTGTGCTAGTGAACTAACTACGACCTTTACTCTCATCTTTAATGCGTCCCTACAGACCTGTATCGTCCCTGACATTTTTAACTCCACGACGGTTATTCCCATTCCTAAGAAACCCAAGATTGAGAGCCTGAATGATTACCGCCCTATTGCTCTGACCTCACTGATTATGAAGTGCTTCGAGAGGCTGGTTATGGCGCACATTAAAAAGCTTTTGCCTCCGGGTTTTGACAATAATCAGTTTGCATATAAACCCAAAAGATCCACTGAGGACGCACTACTGTCGGTAATTTACCCCTCGCTCTCACACTTGGAAACACCAAATTCTTATGTTAGGTTGTTGTTCATTGATTATAGCTCTGCTTTTAATACTATAATACCTAACATTTTAGTGACTAAATTGTTGAGTTTGAGCTTTCCTCCGAGATTATGTAGCTGGATTCTAGATTTTTTGTTAGACCGACCCCAATATGTTAAATTGGGGGGGTGTGAGTCATCGGTGCAGAGACTGAGCACAGGTGCCCCTCAGGGTTGTGTGCTGAGTCCACTTTTATTCTCTCTGTTTACGTACGACTGTCACTCGCGATCTGACTCTAATTTAATTATTAAATTTGCGGATGATACCACAATAGTGGGACTCATCTCAAATGGCGAGGAATCCGCATACAGAGATGAGGTTCAGACTCTGGTTAGCTGGAGTAAGGAAAACAACCTTCTGTTGAATCTGGCAAAAACTAAAGAAATAATCATCGATTTTAGAAGGGGGAGGAAAACTGTATTAGAACCACTGTTCATCGACAATTTGGAGGTAGAACGTGTGAAGGAGTTCAAGTTACTGGGGACTATGATCTCTGAGGACCTATCGTGGACCTCACATATTGGGTTGATAGCCAAAAAAGCCCAACAGCGTCTCTTCTTTTTGAGGAGATTGAGGGCAGCTAATTTTTTCCAGGAAAACTTAGTCAGATTTTATAGCTGTGTTATTGAAAGCATTTTATCTTATTGCATTATAGTATGGTTTGGAAATAGTTTAACTAAGGATTTGAAGAAATTAACCAGGGTAGTACATACTGCTGAAACCATTATTGGTTGCGATTTGTCTACTATCTCAGATATTTTTGTAAAAAATTGTAGACGTAAGAGGGATAGCATTATGCGAGATCAACATCACCCTTATAATTATGCCTTTTCCTTTTTACCATCAAACAGACGGTTGAGGAGTATAAAAACTAGAACCTCTCGTCTGAAAAATAGCTTTTTCCCTACCGCAGTGTGTGATTTTAACCTAAACTGTTAACACTGTTGTCTTCTGTTGTATCTCTCTGGGACTAAGAATTGGAATTTCGTTGTGTTGACAACTATGTTGGTTGTTCTTCTTTTACAATGACAATAAATTATCTTATCTTATCTTATAGCAACAGAGACAGATGTGTATAAGCAGCACAACTGTGGACATTTTGGGCCTTATTCACTCACTTGGCCTCCTATGCATTCGCATGCGCATGATCATTTCTACGCATGTGCATACGATTGGTGCGAACAGGCACAGTGAACTGCTAGTTTGCGGTCCCATTTGCACCTACCAGTGCGGGCAGTGGGCGTAGGGTGGAGTTGATGGGCTGCGTCCATGGGTGTTCCCATGAAAATGCTGGATGTTCCCATGTAAATTCAGCAGTGACACAGGAATCAATGCCCTACATGAGGTGTAATGTGTATATGATAGTGCTACTGTGGGTTGTAATTTTATTTGGCATTACTAATGTGTGACCAAACCCCTTCCTTGTGGGACCATTATTCCTTTGTGGGAGGTAGGGCAAAAAATCTCTGGCACTGGTCTAGGCTCTGCCCAGGTGCGGATCCAGAAAAAACTGTGTGTGTGTGTGTGTGTGTGGGGGGGGGGGGGGGTGGGGGGGTGGGGGGGTGGGGGGGGCACTCATAACAATGACTCTGACCTCAAAGGGAGTGTTGTATCCAGGGAAAGGGTGACAGAGTATAGATATAGGTGAGAACTGGGCTGGCTGGAAAGGAGGCAATGACATGGGAAGGGGATCACTGGGCAAGAGAAGGGGGTACACTTGGCTTAATTAGGGTAGATACTGTGATTGGACTGGCTATGGAGGGGGTCTTGCTGAGGTGGCAGTTAGCTGGTAAGAGTAGGGAAGGGGGATAACCTGGGCTGGTAGGGTGGGAGACACTGGGATGAGGGGAAAAGTGAGATAGTTAGGAACACTGTGAATGGGGGGCACTGGGCAGGATGGTAAGGAGGCAAGGGGGATCAATGTGAACTGGATGGGGGTTCTAGTTGGGGGGCCAGGGAGATGGATGCAGTGGGCTAGCAGGGGCACACATGAAATTACTCCTTCCCACTGATATGCCACCTGCGACCCCTGTATGCCACACTACACTCATGATTGCCTATTTCCCAGCTGCTGTCCTGTACTGAGGTTGCCATGCCATGGAAACTATTCAGTGGAACCTTCCACCAGACAGGTGGGCAGAAGACATCTAGGGGTAAAAAGGGATGCAGACATTTAGTGGACATCCGAGATGGAGATCTGCATGCAGGCTGTAAGCAGCAGGACACCAGTAGCAGTCACACTCAGGAGCTGCATGGGAGGAAATGATGATCCAGTTACAGGCTGGAAGCAGCATTACGCTGGCAGCAGTCATTCTCAGGAACCGGACAGAGAGTGTCCTCGTCTCACAGTTTACACTCAGCCCGGCAGTGAGAGAAGAGAGCAGCCACGCAGGGGCCTTCATGCAGCGATTGGCCACACACGAACAGCGCAACTCTCTACAAGCGGCATATGCTCTCCCTTCCTGCTACTTTTACCCCTGCAACCGGAACTCCCTGCGTGACTACAGCACCTGCGCAATCTGTCAGGCCCATGCACGGTCACTATATGGGAGGACACAGCTTACTGGAGTTCTGGCTGCAGAGGAAAATCAGCAGCAGGGGGAGAGCAGACACCATGGGCAGAGAGCTTCACTTCTCTCTCTCTGCCGGGATCATAGGTGCCGATTCCGTGGGTGCTGTGGGGCCTGAGCACCCACGGAAAATGTTAAGCACCCACCAGCGCCAACGGAAAGAAGCTGCACTCACACCGCACCCCACCTCAGACAATTACCAGCTGCTGCCCACATGTCCACACCACCATGCGGACAATTAGTAGCCACTACAGCCTCCCCGCATGTTCCTGCCGGTTACGGGCAATTACCGCCCGCGCCTGGCGCGATACACCCCCAGCAAATGTTAAAGCCTGCATCCTATCACTCACTGTGCAGGGGGCCGACCCAGCTGAGTACAGGAAACACGCAGCGCCACAGGCCAGCCAGGTGTACATGATCACGTTCGTGAGGGACGTGGCCGGGAGCAGGGAGAGGAGACTGACACACTAACTGAGGTACAGTACTATACTGTAAGAGAGGGAGGACCAACTAAAACCTGCTTGGGTAGCTTCTAGTTTCAGTATGTATTATATTTTAATGATAAAAGTAAACTGTCACTCTATATATATATTTTATACATATTTATATATATTCTTTAAAGCCATGAGTGCCACATATACTACTGTATATATATATATATATATATATATATATATATATATACGAAAAAAAATTATATATGTATATACACACTATATATATATATATATATATATATATGCATGCACACATGTCTGCATACATGCCCACTTTTCTGAAAAAGGCCACGCCCTTTCACCATGAAGCCACGCCCCTATATTTTTGGCTTGAGCACCCACCAGCAAAAAACATAAATTGGCACCTATGGCCGTGATGAGGGTAAGCTGTGAGTCCAGGACACTCATACATGGGGGCAATACTTTGTCCAAGCTAGCCACTACAATTTAAAAAATATGTCAGAAGTTGCAGTGGGGTCGGTGTGCGCCCCCGGCCTCCGTTCATGAGGTGAATGGTTGCCAAACAAAGGCATCCATTCACGTCTGCTGCTGTCTGCATAGTACCACAGACAGCAGTGGAGGTTGTATGCAGCCCCTGCCCAACCTCCGGACTGACCTCAGGGTGCTGCAGTCCGGAGGTTGGGGCTTCTTGATTGGAGGAAATGGGCCCCTGGGTCTGACTCCAGGGGGTACTTGTTTCCTAGCACGGCGCCACCGATTTTAATTGTATGCAATCGGGTTGCAAAAATCGGGTCAATCGCATCGCAGGCAACCAAATTGCAGGCGATGCGATTGCCCCGACCGATCTGATTTTTTTACATTGGAACCAATGTTAAATGGTCTCTGAGACCCGATTTTACATTGGCCCCAATGTTACATGCCCCCCAGACCCCATCCCAGACCCCATTTTTCATTGTATGCCCCCCCACGTACAATTAACGCCACGATCAACGTGAACCCGAATCGTGGCGAGCGCAGCGAGCCCGCGTGGGGCGGCGGCACGCGCCCTCCGACCTTTTCATACCCCCACTATCCACATCGGCGTGGAGTTGATTCTATATAGTGTGGTGAGCACAGCGAGCCCCGCGAGGGGACACGCATTATTTCAGACGTATTACGCGTCCCCTTGCTGCGCTCGCCGTGCTTCGGGCTCGGTGGCTCGCTGCGCTCGCCACACTATATAAAAACAACTCCATGCTGACGTGGATAGTGGGGGTATGAAAAGGTCAGAGGATGGATTTTAAACAGCCATTTAACATTACATACAATGTAAAATCGTGTCAGTCGCATCGGTCGCATCGCATGCCATTATAATGGCATGCGATGGATCCGATTTTTACATTGTCGGGAAAGCTGTTAAAAAGCCCGAAATTGGGTCAGTCGGGTCCCATCTCATACCTTGTTAAGGTATGAGATGGGACCCGACGGGCGCCGTGCTAGGAAACAAGTACCCTCCAGGGAAGCCCCGTGTCCGACCCTGAACATTTGCCGGGTCGGTGTAAAAGGGGTATAATACTGCTATTCAAGATTAATGTTTGTGATGATATCATATCCTATATAATAAAATGCTAACAATGTTCCTTTCCTCTATAGGGTAAATACCAGTGTTGGCCACTAGATGTCCCAAGATGAAGCAATTCAAGTGTTGCTCCTTTTGTATGCACACAGCTGCTGGTGCTGACATTACTGTTATGTTGTTCCATCATTTTGATGGGCTTTTAACTAGCGCAGTATAATTACCCAAACTCCTGAGACAGCATGGGCTAATGGTCTCTACACCTTTCACTCAATATTAAATTAAAATGAATCTACTAATCCACAGGGATTCTTTCACCTAATGCCAATTTCTATTTCACTACTATACTTGCCTACTGACACAGTATAAATGCTTTTGTAGAATACTGTTAATACCAGTTTACAGATTGGTCATAAAGGAGAATACATGCAGGTTTAAATGAACCTTTAATACTTATGAATGACCATCATAATATATCCCTGAGGCTAATATACTTACTTATATAAAGACAAGAAAAATTATTAACACTATTATATAATTTGTCACTAATCAATTTGAGGGTGCTTATGCTGAAACTTGAGATAAATCCACACACAATTAAAGACATCACTATAATCCTTATTTAGATCTGAGCTCAGTACAAATTTGTTCGGAAAATGGGCAAAACCATGTGCATTGCAGGTGGGCCAGATGTAACATGTATAGGGCGGGATGTATTAAAATACATCGCCGCCCATCGCGGCCCCCCCGCCGCGATGCCGCCGCATATGTACTAGCGATGCGGTGACGGAGGCTCCCCGCGATACCTGGAATGTGGTGTGCGGGGGGTCTCCGTCACCTCTCTGCCCCCTTCTGCATCCCTCACGCCGGGGACAGCTATGCAAGCTGTCCCCGGCGCCTCTTCCTCCCCCCTGCAGCCGGAAGGACATCCGGCTGCGTCACTAGGGGGAGGAAGGTGTTACCTTCCGGGTCCAGGAGGACCTGGACCAGGTAAGAGAGGGAGGGGGAGAGGGGGGTCGGTGGGTTTTTCGGCGGAGGCGTCGGGCGGCGAAAAGAAGCCCATAGGCTTCTATAGAGTATCGCCACCCAAAGGTGGCGATACCCTACACTGCAGTGACGGTGCGGTCGGGTAATAGTACATAGGAAAATGCGGTAAAACGGGGGTTTTACCGCATTTTCCCTTTAGTACATCTCGCCCATAGAGAGAGTTACATTTGGGTGGGGTGTGCTGAAACTGAAATCTAAATTGCAGTGTAAAAATAATGCAGGTAGAATTTACCCTGCACAGAAACAAAATAACTTGCACAAATCTAGCTCTCTCTATAGAGGTTACATCTGCCCCACCTGCAGTATTTTTAAAATGTACTAATGTGGAAGTAGGTTAGTATTTTGTCTTTTTATGGCTGATACTACGTCATATTCGTATTTCTGTAGTTATACGAATAAATACGCCATCAAAAGAATACGACTTGTACAGTATTTTACAATTACTCCCATTTTAATTTGAAATTTACAATTCATATTTATAAACACATACGTATACTAGGTGTAAACCAGTCCAATTTTTTTTTATATAAAACTGACAAACACTCCATGATTTCCAGGCATATTTCACATTTTCAATATTTTCACATGTGAAATTACCCAGGTATTAGCCCACAGCATGAACTACTCCCATGAACAAATGTATGCCTTATATTAAGCACACAATCACCATTATCTGCTTGTCACAAACAGATATGGGTACTCATTTATATATTGAGAAGTTTTTATTGTGGACTATTGTGGACTGTGGGCTACCTGATACATGCATCAAATAAGACGCCAAAAACAGAACATCATCAGCAGCTTGTGCAGGTTCCTCGGAGGCTGCGTATCCCTCGTTTAAATTGTGCATCAGAAGCTGGACGCATTGGCGGATGATGTGCTTATACAGATGTTCCGGTTTTATCGTACCTACATTCTCCATCTGGATGATTGCAATACACGGGAGCAACATTATGCAACAGGACGCTCAGAGCTGGCCCTAGCCTAAATGACGCCCTAGGTAAGATTTTGGCTGGTGCCCCCTAGCACTGCCACCAGGGGCGTAGCTAAGGGTTCATGGACCCTGGTGCGAAAGGTCAGCTTGGGGCCCCCCTACATACAACAAAATTAAAATCTCGGTCTGTTTATATTTTAATACATCAAGTATATTATGTTAATAATAGAACTAACATTTAAACATAGGATAGTAGTTTATTTAAATAAAATATTAAAAGAACAAAGATGATAAAACTGGAGAGGCCCAGGTTAGCAGTTTCCTGGCTTTCAATCTTTTCAAAATGCAATCCTAGTGGGGAAGGACAGTCTGCAGTGACATCGCAGCACTGCATGCAATGATAGTGGCAACAAGCAAATACTCCCATTAGAATGTCCAGTGCATGCATTGTTACCACTAACTAGTCTCTTCCAAGTTCCATGTGAGATCCCCATAACACTGTCTGTAACTAATGTGTTATCCTTCACAAAGGTGCAGGCAAGATAAAATGATAGTTTAAGGTGAAGCCTCCAACATTTATATGTATGCAATTGCCCACTCACTCTGTGTTCTGCTCACTGCTCCCCTCTCACTGTGTCCAGACTCCCGCCAGCCGCCGCAGGTGCTCCACAGTCCTTCTGCTCCACGGCGCTTTGTATACTCTGCAGAGTATGCGCCCGCGGAGGAGTGTGGGAGGTCCTCCTAATCCATGGCGCCTCAGCAGACCATACGCCAACAGAGGAGTACGGGAGGGAAAGTGCCAGAGCCGCGTGACGTCAGCGCGACGCACGCTGGCCAGGCCCGCAAAGCACCACTGGGAACGGGTGCTACTGTTCACTACCCTCATCCAGGACGGCCGGACAGTGGCGGGGGCTGGGCCCCCCTGGCTCAGGGGCCCGGTCGCAGGTGCGACCGCTGCGACCCCTGTAGCTACGCCGCTGACTGCCACTAGTTCCGCCTCTGACCCTGCTCCCCTTTCCTAGCACCATCAACCCTCATCATAGTAGTCATCATTTTGGTGCTCCTACCCGCAATATTTTAAATAGAAACAGTGCACGCATTCTGTGCTCAGCCCAAACAGGGGTGTGTTCTTGCTAGGAAGGAGCATGGCCACCCAATAGTACCCCCAATTCAAATAATGCCACACAGTAGTGCAACTTTATTCACATTATATCATGTGATGGTGTCCCTTATTCACGTTACATCACACAGTAGTACCACTTTACCTTATATACATTACTCCTCACATTATTCCCATTATACCCTTAGAAAAAAATCCTGAGAAAATATTGTATTTTAAGCACCTCCATGGCCACACTGAAAACCAGCACAAAGCAGTGTGTGCTGGGCAGAGGAGAAGAGCTGCTGCAGTCACTTAAGAAGAGGGGGCCCGGGGCCCCCACTGGGCCCTTCCATCAGACTTTGGCCTGGGTAATTTGTACCCCCTACCCATTTCTCTTGGCACCCCTGATAATACCACATGATAATGCCCCTTACACATAACACACATTATTAATGTCCTTATAACCATAATGCCCCTTCCACATTATGCCAACCTTTATTAATGCCCTTCATACACATAATGACACACATAATGCCCCTTACACATATGTTGCACATTATTAATGCCCTTGTAACATGACACACATAATGCCCATTACACATATGTTGCACATTATTAATGCCCTTATACACGACACACATAATGCCTGTTACACATATGTCGCTCATTATTAATGCATTTATACATGACACACATAATGCCCCTTACACATATGCAGAACACTATTGCACAACCAACCACCCCGCAGACAGCACTCGCACAGCCGCTAACACTGTGACCTCTGCCTCTGCTTGGATACAGATGTTTTTTCATACATCTTGACTCAATAAACCATTCAGCTCCTGGCCAGTTTTGCTAACGTTGGGTGCCTTTTTTTGCTGAAAATTCGTCTTATTTGCATTGTTATGTGACCAGGGCACACACATGAATATATTCTGTGTGCAACTGTGGCTGTACCTGCATACTGAATGCTATGTTACAGTGATTTCCATGAATACACTAATTCATATGCAGATAGAGCCTCACTCCCACACAGAATATAGGCATGCTGCATATCATTTTAATCAGTAGAAGCTGCTGATGCCCCAAGGCACTGCAAATGCCCTAGGCAATTGCGTAGTTTGCCTATGCCTAAGGCCGGCTCTGAGTACGCTCATGCGCTGTGTCAGGTCTACACAAACTCCTGGCAGTTATTGAGGATGCCAACAGATGGAGTACCGAGTATAGGTGACAGTTTACGCATAACTTGTTACAGACTACCTTCATTGTTGACAAACAAAAACATTTTGTGTGTTTAAAAATAGTTTTTTTTTAAAGTGTTTATATGATGCAAGAGAAAAACAAACTGGTAAGTAACATTTCACATGGAATGTTCATAACATCTACAACATCATATACTAAGTCCCATTGGTTGCCCATAGCAGCATCCATTGTGACCATCAAATGTCTAAGTATAAAAGTAACCACTTTATATTGATCCTACATTGTACATTATCTGGTGTAAGATGTTGTTGGCAAAAATAAAGATAATACTGAAGGGGAATGGTGCATTAACCTATCGTACTCAGTATACAATGCTGTGGCTGGTGTAGTTCCCCCACAAATGCGCTGCTGCTTTGCCTCCTTGGCCATCTTCTTCTTGATGAGCCGCTTGACAGCATAAAATCGCTTCCTGCAATTGTCAAGCCACTGCCTGATACTCCCCTCCACGTTAATGGCTGACGGCTGACACCACCTTACTCTATATGGTGGCTTTACAAGAAGCAGACACCTTCTGTGCCTCAGGACCAAAGACCTGCCGGTGGTACTGGTGGATAACCCTCACAAGGGTGTTGCTCTCCGCATTGGTGAACTTCACCACGTGCAGCTTCTTAACACTGGCCCAGAAACCTCATCGGTAGACTCCTCACCAGAGTATGAGGCGCAGGGTATTCTTATGGAGGTCGCAAATTGTAGTCCTCTTTTATGACACAATCTCTTTAGTGGGGTCCGGTCGTGATGATCAGTTTCAGGTGAAAATGTTTACCCATAAACAATAAAAGACAATAAAGAATTCTTAAAACACGTGTGATTATTTTTTCAAAACTATATGTGCTTCTCAATACAGATGATTGAAAGGTTGTGCGTACTAAACTACGTTTATGTGCGTTGATACAAAGCTTATGAAGGTTTCTTTAGTGAGATCCTAGAGTGTCCTGATCCAAATTATAGAGTGCAGTAGTATCTTCTTACATGAATTTGGAAAAGGAAAAGATACAAATCATGTGCAGACGAGATATAAAGTGTGTTACTAGTATGCGAGGCACTGAAATTTAAACAGTGTACCTCACTCACCAAGAGCATGGGTATAACAGATTATATATATATATATATATATATATATATATATATATATATATATATATATATATAAAGGTATCTTTATAGTATGGGTGTAACCCAACTCACTGTAGTTCTTGTGGTATACAAACTCATAAAGGTTACTTTATGTATCTGTTATCTTCCGATATCCCACGTCAATATAATCTTCCCAGTGTTCTCGGTGAAAAATGTATATACCATGTGTCAGACAGTTAAACCATAATTACAGGGAGGAGGTTTTTACAAAATTTATGGTATACCTCACTCACCCTGAATATAATTCTCAAAGTGTATATAGTGCAAACTATACACTGTTGCAAACACTGTTGTGTGTCAGGTGGTCCACACATCAAGGTTTCTTTTGTGAATATATCATAGGACGACCTTATAGACTCCTTACTCATTGCTTATGGTGGGAAAATAAAGCTTGTAACGGTTTCTTTAGTAACAAACTACAATTTGTGACCTCCATAAGTATACACTGCACCTCGTCTGTTAGTTCCAACTTTTTCTTTGTTTGTATGGTAAGAAAGTGTGGGTGACAATTCAGGTACTATAACATTGTGGCTGCATTGCGCCATATACGATTCTGTCATCAAAATTCCGCACCAGAGTATGTTTGCTTCTCCCACACCACCTCCCCCACCTGATTACTCTCACTATCAGATGGAGACATGAAAATAAAATAAAAAGACAAACAAAGAACACCCTGTTCTCCTTATGACACACACACACACACACACATACACACAAACCTCACTCACAAATAAAGACAAGACAAAATTAAATTACAACACAAACCACAAGACAACTTTCAAACAAATAAATCACTCAACAATCACTAGATAACTCAGAAAACTACAACCTCTACTGCACTCACCACACCGAGCTATGGAGCATGTGTGTTTTTTTATATGGCTGGGAGAACACTCCCAAGTTTATACTTTTAGCCAATCACAAAGATACTTTCTGTTAAGAAAAATTTACGTGCATATTCTTCAAAATACATACGTACATACAGTACAAGGCATAAAAACAGCAAAAATACATCCGGAAACCAAAATACGAATATGAATATGCAAAAAAAATATATATACGACTCCATATGACCAAATATGCCATTGAAAAATACACGAATTGTAAAATTGCGACAGGTTAGTAAATTTGGGAAAAAATACGACTACCAAATACAAATGCAGTACTGATTCCAGTCGTATTCAGTCGTATCCAAAATATGAATACGGCTGAGATGGAGTTGTAGTCTTAGTAAATTTGGCCCATAGTATGCTGTTGTACAAACCCACTGCCCAAAGAAAAAATATATATCTTAAATGTACTCCCCTAATGTTTTGTAGTGAATAGATAATACAGGTTGAGCATCCCTTATCCGAATATCCGTTATCCGAATTATTCCGAAAACCATACATTCCAGAAAATAAAAATATATATATTTTTTTTGCTAAAAACTTACTGGGGACATTTGTAACAGCATTACTGAGAACATGATATGTAACTGTCACTATATATGTGCATAGAAACGATTGCTTGGCATTCAAATTCAGTACCTGAGATAGTACACAAATGTTGTTTCATGTTTTGAAACCTTGTGTTTTGAACACATAAAATATATTTGTGCGCATTTCATGTGGTTGATGTGTTTATACAGCATAAATGCAAGATACTTCAAAATATATCATTGAAAAATTAAAATATTCCGAAATACGGAATAATCCGTTATCCAAAATTCTCCTGGTCCTGAGCATTTTGGATAAGGGATACTCAACCTGTACCTTACTTTATGACATAAACAAAAGCTGAGGTCATCTGTTTTTTATTGCAAGAATATAACTTGACAGCTGTGCCTTTATTCCTCAATGCTATCTTTTCTCCCCAAACTCTTAATTTTCTACCAAAACCACTTATATATTTTTTTTACAGCATACCATAGGGGGCCTTTTTACATTCTGCACTAAGGCCCTCTGCTACTTCAGTCTATCACTGTGATGAAACACTAAAGTAATGGTTACACTTAATGTAAAAGACTTATCACAGCTGTCTGCTGAAGCAAAAAGCATTATATAGAAAAGAAAATTACAATGAATAGCATTTTTTAAGTCTACAAATTATGTGCATTTTCTCAGAATAAGACCATTTCTTTTCACTTGCTGTGAAAATGAAAAAGGTGAAATCTAAATCCACAAAATGTAGCATTTAAAAACAAAAAGGAAAACAAAAGTTGACAAAATGACGTGGGCTAAAATAATAGAACAGATCATAAGAAAATTTCATTTTTTGATTTGGGAATAAATGCTTTGTAAGTAAATTACATACATTACATTTAGTCCTGAATGTAATGTCACAAAATTGCCAGTCAGTGTCATTGTTGTGAAATGTGCCTTAATATACTAGAACTAAAAAAAGCAACAATGATTTTACTTATTTTCTGAATGCAGTAAACCCATATGTTTTGCTCTTTGCAATCATGTACTGAAAAGGTGACTGATTGCACAGGAAATTCAGGCTGGTTTATTACTGAGCATGCTGGCACCTGTTTTGCGTAATAGAGAATGTAATCTCTAGAAGTAGTTCTTGTAATGCTCCAGGTTTGCTAGCAATGGGAATTGTTAATGAAGCCTCTTTGGCAGTGCTGTGAAACACAATTTATACAAATGCAACTAGATTTCATTAAATCACATTAGAGTTTGGAGGAGGTTAGTGGTGTTTTTAGAATGGCACAAGCTAAACTGGCCAATAACAATGGTGGAGGTAGGGTGTACTTTACAATAAAGGTATTAAAGACGTTGGTGCAATATTGTTTTGTACAGTATGTGCAGATTGCTTTTGTTTGCATGCATTAAAGGAGTAGAATATATCACCTAATCGCCCCTTCAGTTGGCCAAAGGGACCAATTTATAAGAAAGTATTTGTGGGGGAATATAAAAGTTTGCCAAATGCAGTGTCAGCATACACAAAGCAATGCAAGCGCAGTCAACCAAGGGAGGGGTGTGTGGATTAGTTTGCTCTTTCACTTGACAGCTCCTGGAGCTAACAAATAAATTATATGGACACCAGCAGCCTGAAAATGGATGGCATCATATATCAGCTCCAGAAGCTGATCTGAACCACAGCCATCCCCAGGGCACGCGCTCCAGTATGGTGGTCCTAACATATGCCACCAGAGACCAGAATGCTGCCATATGTGATCAGACCTTGGCAGCCCAAAAGGAAGTGCCATTAACATTTGTAACTTTTCAAAGCCCTAGCTCCAAAACTGCCACACCACTTTCATTATCCCCAGGTGCAGTGGTCAAACATGGGGGTGGGAGGGGCAGTTCTGCCTCACAGTCATTTTTGGTTTCGCAAAAATTTCTTTCTTTCTCATGTTTTCTCATTTTTCTGTAATAATTAAAGTGTTTATATGAACATTTTTTATCTGTGTTTTTAATAATATTAGTTACAGATTTTTAAATTCAAACAATTTTATTAATTTGGATTTTACATTGCATATGCAGACAGCATTGGGCTGGGATATGAAGTATGAAGGGCCTACCGGGAAATGTGTAGATAGGGGTTCTGGGTTAGGCGTGTGGATAATATCCATAGGGGGTTTGGGCAGCTGTCACAGAAGTTTGTCTAATTATTAGAGAGGGCAATATCAATGTATGTATAGTAAATTCTCCTAGAGTATTTATGATAATGTACCAGATTAATAATGGGGATGCACTGTAGAAAATATACCATAAACCTAAGAGGACGCAGAAGACCCACCAGGGATTACCAACTGTGCATGCAGAAACAACATTTAGGGGGTAAATAAATCTTAAAGTGCTTTCTTTACACTTACAGATGGAGTGCCTCTCATTTAGTGGGGGTCTGTAGGTCAGATCGCTAACCGTCAGCCACCGCCAGGGGACAGGTGCGCACAAGACGCACGCATCCCCTTCCCATGGAGCTTTCCATCGGTCACTGCTGCCTCCGCATCACTGTCCGCCTGTCCCCGTGGCCTCTCCACCCCCCCTAACCCTGCCCATCTCCCTGGAGTGGAGACAGGCAGGGCTCCCGTCCCCTACCACTACATCCCAGTCAGTTGGAGCGCCTCTCCGCAGGCAATTGCCAGCAGGAACATTCTGGCGATCCCCAGTGCTGGCTGAAAGGTGCTCCATCTGTACTTGTAGGTACAATATTTTGGGAATACATTATAGGTAACAGGTTGTAATAATGTTTTTTGTACCCTTACAGTTAGTCACAAGAACCAGTGTTCTCCAACTTCTCCAAGTGCTGACCACTATACTGTTTGTATCACGTAAAGGCAGAAAAAAGCATCACAGCGCTAATTTAGCTTCATGATGGGTGATAGGACAGAACCCTATTCCCAGCGCTATTAAGATAGTGTTAAGTTGAATCAATCCCACAGAGTCCTACATTTTTTTCTGAGGGCTTCTGTCCACTTACACTAGTGAGGAAAAGTATGTTCTGTATTTATGAGACAGAAAATACAGAGGGAACTATAAATATGACCTTCTGGAATACATACAGTATAAACATTTAGGTAGAACTACCATTTTAATCAGGTTTACCTGACCAGAAACTGTCAAAGGCAATTAAATTCAAAACATGCACCTTAGGTTTCCGATAGTCAATTTGTGGCTGGACAATAAGTGGGGCAAAATCCGATAAATAAAAGACTTGGTGCATTTTCCGAAATATTTACACTGGTAAATCCAAATAAGTAATTACAGTCCTAACAGGAAAGGAAGGACTATGGACAGGTATATGTTAATATGCAGCCTGAAGAAAGTGCCAATGAAAGTAGGGCTATTAGGGACTCTGGTGCATCAGACAAGAATAACATTATGTCATCTGCATAAAGAGCTAGGCTGTCGATCCCTTATATGCCCAGGTTCATTTGCCGAAGCAAGTAGGCATACAGTTGGAGCCTCTGTCAACTTTGTTCCTTAGGTCGTGGCTCACCATGGCCATCCTATTATTCTCAGCAGCAATACAATGCATAGAACAATATAGTAGGGGATTTGCATAGTAATCCTCTTACTCACTTCATCCAATTAACAGGCTAAATGAATTGCCAACATGAACCATATCATTCAAATATTGCTTAGTGTGTATGGGGGCTTTAGTTTTAGCATTATCGTTTGGTGTTGACATTCTTGCAGTGTTGGTAAGTCACAAGTCCACATACAGAAGAAGTATGCTAATGGGAGAATCCCAGAAACATACAGTAGAAAGCAGCACTGGACACTTATAAAATTAAACACTTACTTTAATTAAACTACAAACATTTCACATATATCAATAAGGCACAACAATGTTAAAATGGGGGTCTGAGGTGACGTGGCCACATCAATATGCGATGGGTCTGGGGACAATCATGGCCGTATTTTTCCAGTTAGTATGGAGGAATAAAGGGGTATCTGCGGAGGTTTATATATATATTTACCAGGCTGGTCACCACAAGTTGGATGGATGTCATTAGATGTATGTAATCCAGGTACAGTTCTTGTGAACATTAAGCAATCAGCTTTACTGGTTTCTTTGCAATTCCTCTAACAGAGATAAGTCCACCTTTAAAGTGAGTGTAGTCCTCCTTGTATGGAATAAATTGTAGGCTTGTCCCCAGAGTGTTCTTCTCAGATCCCATAAAAGCACCTAACGCGTTTCCCTTCTGTAGATAGCAGCTTTATCAAAGGTGAACTGATGTGTGCATGGTGGCATTTTATACCTCACCATACAGGAAGTGCAAATTACACAACCAACAAACAATGGGGCAGATGTATTAAGCCTTAACAAGAGATAAATCCAAGGGTGATAAGGAGAGATAAACGTCCAGCCAATCACCTGCCAACTGCCATGTTACAGGCTTTGTTTGAAAAAAATCAGTAAGCAGCTGATTGGCTGGACGTTTATCTCTCCTTATCACACTTGAATGTATCTCTTTTTAAGGCTTAATACATCTGCCCCAATGTACCTAATAAATCATTTATAACCATATACACGAGAGACTGAGTAGAGATACATATATATACACACTTATGCAGGGTAGATTAGAATTGATTAAAATATATTACCTTATAATCTTGAGACAAGAAATCATTTATTTCATATCTTAACCGGTACTTCCGGTCACACATGCCCAAGTCCACATACACTATAACAGAGTTTTCACCGTCAATATAAGGTATATATCCCAAAAACAATTCTTGAAGAATTCTGAAGTCATCATGGATTCTGAAAAATATATGGTACTTACACATTTTCACTTTATTTTAGATTTGGGAGGAAAAAAGGCATCTTCAACACTTACATGTACAATATATTTAAATGAGGGATTGTCTGCTTTATCCCCTCTGTATCCTCCACATTGGTCAAACTTATACAAAAATTGAAACAGTGACGACAAATTCAGTAGAGACTGATTGAGGTGGTTTTTGTTGGTTTTACATCTAGTCCAAATCTGTTACAGGAAACTCATTGCAAACTCCTGGAAAATCGTCAGTTTTAAGATATGTGAGGGTTCCCAAACACCATTATATTATCTTCTGCACAGCTTTATCTATCTAGATAGCTGGAGTCAGTAGTGGGGTTGTATGACGCTCCATAAATTCTGTTCCCTGTGAACCAGACAAACTTCATCTCAAAAATATTTGAATTGACGTAATCATATCTTTGCAGATATATGCAAACTGAGATCTTTGTTTTTCTTATATAGTGAAATATTCAACTATCAGTTTTATGGGGAAATATTTTTTCCTGTTTTTTTTTCTTGGCTTTATTAACTTGCCGATACATTTGCCCATGGAGATGGATTTGCAAATATTTTGGCGAATGTCTTTAATTTAGCCTAATTTCTAAATCGTAATGATCCAATCAATAGTTTGTTAATCCGTATGGTTAGCAGCAGGACCTACAGCTGCCCCAGGATAATACAGAAGTCTCCGCCCCCATACAATAATTATATATTTTTTTAGCTACATGATCATTGCCATGGGTTACATGTTCATTGCCAGGAGTTTTGTGCTTGTTTTCCAGAGGTGTCATGCTCATTGCCGGGTGTTTACAGTATGTGTTCATTGCCAGGGTTTTCTTTCTTGTTGCCAGGGGTTACTTGCTTGTTTCCTGGGGTTGCATATGCTCATTGCCAGGGAGTTTCTTGCTCATTGCCAGGGGGTTCTTTGCTGATAGTAACATAGTAGTTGAGGTTGAAAAAAGATGTATGTCCATCAAGTTCAACATTTGACCTACATTTGTCATCCTATTTGAAATATATACTTTGTTTTAGCATTGACTAAATATTGATTATCAGTTGTACCCCTGAATGTTTTTTTTCCAATAAATGTTTGTCCAACCTTAATGTGTTTAATGTGACTGCCAACACCACCTCTTCTGGAAGAGAGTTCAACACCTTTATTGCCCTCACCGTAAAAAGGCCTCTATTTGAAAGGGTAAGCAATCATCTCTCTTATAATCTGATTGCCTAGTCTCCAAACTCAAAGCAAAGAGGGTGCATGATATTTCAGAATATTGCCCTCTGATGTACTTATACATGTTAATCATGTCTCCTCTTAATTGTTTCTTCTCCTGCTCATTGTCAGGGGGTTACGTGCTCAGTGCCAGGGTTTTACTGCTCAGAGTGCACCATGCTAGAGGTCTAGTAGGACAAATCTGCAGAGACCCTGCTCCCCATCGCCATGCTGCACGCCCATCTGGGAACCAGTGCTCCAATCTGCAGCCTGATCAGTCTATTGGTTGATCAGGCCCTGGTTAGCAGTAGCATTAAGGTCATTAAGAGTAATTTTCTATAAGGGTGGTCAGTTCTTATTTATCTAATTATTTATCATATTTACTTTGCTTTTAAAATGTTAATCTTTTTTAGGATGCAATGTATACATTATTAATGAAAATGGATCTTGGATATCATTCGTTGTAGATAGACATAAGGAAATTGAGATGTCTAGCTTACAAAGTTATAATAAAAAGTTGCTCATGATCCATATTCATTGCATAATATCACTGGATAAATGTATTATGTATAAATCAATATTAATTCACTTGTGATACAGCAACCTTTTATCCTAAGTCCATTCATGCGTTGCATGCAAATATATTATGAATTCAAAACTATATGTTAGAGTCTATTAATTAAGGTACTGAGAAATATAGATGTATATCAGTATTCTGACATTTCAATTTACTTGCATTGTGTGCGCAGTCATTTCTTATATTAAATGGTTCAGATATTAACGGATCACCTTTCAGCACCGTCTACAGTGCAATTTCTAAAACATTACCAGTTATCTTTGACATGTATTAAAAAAGTGATATCATTTTTGTTTTACATATTTTATTACAGAAACAAATATATTAACAAAAAATAAAATAAAACATAAACCAACAATATGGTACATAGTGAACAGTATTCAATTCATAAGTAATATTGGACTGGTGCAAGAAGGGCTAACCCAGGGCTGGGCAACTGCGGCCCTCCAAATGTTGAGGAACTACACATCCCAGCATGCCTTGCATCAGTTTCAGCATGGCCACATAGCAAAACTAATGCAAAGCATCCTGGGATGTGTAGTTCCTCAACATCTGGAGGGCCGCAATTGCCCAGCCCTGGACTAACCTGAGGGAATGCATTACTAGGAGGCCATGCTTATAGGTGTGTCCTGGCCTACACAGGGGGTGTGACCAGCCACCATAAAGGCTTAACTAAACCTTATGTGTATGGTCCGGGTCCTTTTATATACTGTATATAACAATTTTTTGTATATAAAGTCCAGTTCATAATAATGTAACATAAGCATGATGTTTAATTCAAGAAAACAGTCTAGAACCTGATACAGTGCGGCCCACCTTTGTTTTCCCATGTAAACACGTGGGCCAGTCCAGCCTTGCATGTAGGAAATTAAACCCCCAAGTTTGTGAGTGTCTGTCTCAGGACTTGAAAGGTTACTAATTTGTGTGAGGTGTTTAGTTGGTGGTGTGTAATGGTGGTTACGTATGACTGTTTTGCGTTGATTCATCTTCTTCGCAGCAGTCCACTTATTGTAGTCATTCAATGATGCTATATCTTGGAGATCATAGACGATATTTGCAATCTCCTTATAATACCTTTGATGGATTTTCCATAAATTGTTGTTCTCACATAGGACCTTATTCAGATCCGTTCGGTCCTCCGTGCATTCACACGCGGGACTGATGTTTTGCGTCTGCGCAGGCGCGTTTCTGCGCATCTGCAGACACAGAGTGCGTGCACCCACAGCGAACATTCGGTTTGCCAGGTGCATGCACCCTACACGGTGAGTGGTGGGCAGAGAAGGGCGGGAGGTGTCGGGCAGCAATATTAGCATATGGGAACTCCCAGCATTTCATGGGCATTCCCATGAGAACGATGGGCGTTCTCAGGGTAATGAGGCCGTGACGGAGGAGATGGAGAAGGCAAAAGAGACGGAGGAGGCGGGCAGCTGATCTCACTGGATGTCAGCTGCCCTCCTATCCTTGCACAGGGCGCCCGCAGTTTAGAGTCACTATATAGGTGTCTCTGATTATGTAAATGATCCATTCGCAGCTGTGTGGGGGGTTGTGCGAGCAAGGGGGGGCGGTCGGCACTACGTGCAGCAGGTGGCGTCTGATGGACTTGCAAGGCTGCGAAATTCGCAGCCTTGCAAGTCAATCAAAATAAGGTCCATAATATCTGCTCTGTGATTAGTTATGGATAGCCACACTGACAGTTTATAACTCAGACACTCTTCCATTGAAACAATCTTGTTTTGCAGTTCTTGTTACAGCCTGGAACTCTCAATTTTCCCTGCCTTGGCCAGTTACTTAAATCAAGTCCACAACAGCAGTAGTATATAATAAGACCTTGGCCACAGCATAATCATAAGAGACATAATCGGACTGTTGCACATGCCCAGCTCAGGCGGCTGTCACTATTGCCGAATCTAGTAGTTCAGCGTGTTTGCTCCAAGTTCTATTAACTACAGTATATGACTAGGGTCTGATGTGAATGTTCTAATACAGAATATGTGTGCGCTATATAAGAAACTGTAAATAAATAAATAGTGATACAGGTAAAAAAAATGTATGATGCTAGGAAGTGTAACACCCTGCTCAGAGGGTGAGATGTAATGCACTCACCGGGGTCGCTGGTGTTAATCGCCCCACCGCACAGGTTCTTCTTTTTCCTTGGAGAGTTAGTAGAAGGAATACAGGCTAACACGATTATTGTCCTTTTAAGGCCTCGCTTTGAGGTCATTTATTTTGCGTAAGAGGTCGGGTGAAAAGGGAGAAACACAGAGGGACACTGCCCGTGGGTAGTCTCCTATAATTGCAATGGGTTATTACAATAAATGTAATACATTTCTATATTCACTTCAACGGTTCATCTACCTCAGCAGAAATATATATCTGAGGCTTAACTGTTTCAAAGTAGCATAAATCAGAACATACATCACATGCACATATTCACAATTCACAGTGCAACATACTGTAAGTAATTATCAACTGTCTCCTTACTCCTAACTGTACTGTTCAGTGTAACTTAAATGCTCAAATTCTAGTTGAATAGTCACGTGGTACTGATGTTTGGGATATACATGCATGTATATAAAACCCTTTGTGTAATGAAGGAGGGGAAAGTTTAGAGTAGTGACTTTGGACGTAGTGCAGTAATGTCATTAATATTTAGCACACTGTCCAGAATGTTCACAAGTATGATATGGCAAGAGCTCACCACTGCCACTGGATCCTGGCACTGCTAGGCTGACAGTGACTGTAAATACTTTATTGGGAAATTTGACTGTATGCTTGATATATACACTGACGAAACACACAGTTGCTTGTTGTAGCAATGTTTAGAATATGGAAGGCTTATACACCCTGTCACTAATAATGCAGAATAGTGGTAGAGTCAGGTGCTGACGTTGCATATGCAGAATAGTTCAAATGCAAGATACTTCAGATGCAGAGAGTGAGATTTAATAGGATGAGAGTTTCAGAAAGTGAGAGATTTGGTGAGAAATCTCCAGTTTTTGAAAGCGGCGATCATTTACACTGCAAAATCAAACTGGTTTAGCAGTGTAAATGATTGCCACTTTAAAAAAACTGGAGATTTCTTACCAAAACTCTCACTTTCTGAAACTCTCATCCTATTAAATCTCACCCAGAATACTTCTAATGCAAGATACTTCAGATGCAGAATACTTCTAATGCAAGATACTTCAGATGCAGAATACTTCTAATGCAAGATACTTCAGATGCAGAATACTTCTAATGCAAGATACTTCAGATGCAGAATACTTCTAATGCAAGATACTTCAGATGCAGAATACTTCTAATGCAAGATACTTCAGATGCAGGATACTTTAAATGCAAGATACTTCAGATGCAGGATACTTGCCAGGACCTCTGCTAGCCTTCTGCTGCTGCCAGTACTCCCACTGGGTTCTCTCTCTCTGCACAGGGCCACTCCTGATGCCTCGGCTCCAGGAACGCTGGCCCACTCTCTCTCTGACCCTTGCAGCTGCACACTTGCTGATGGGGCTGACAGGCTGTCCTCACTGACCAGCGCTCTCTGCATGCTGCCAGTCTGTGCCCCCCATACACTTCAGGGCACGCAGCTTCATCTTCACCCAAGTCAGGCTGCTTTCCTCAGCCTTCAGGGTTCTGCCAGCTTCAGCATTCACCAGTCAACACCACACTTCTCACTCTGCTGTCTCAGACTCCCAGGGACTCAGATCCAGGATCTCCCACCTTTTTCTGCAAACTTGTGTGATCTGTAAAATGTTTCTTTTTTGCAAACTGATCTCCCTTGCTCTGAGCTGGGCTGTTAACCCTTGTTGTGCTACAAGCTTTATAAGCTCAGTTCTGTGCAACTCCAGTAGTACTTTTTAATACACAGTCATGCTGGAGCCTGTAGTGCCACAGCTACTTTATGCCTGCAGTATTTCCATTACCTTATGCTGCTGGCACTTGTAATGCCCCAGCGTGAGGGGTATCACAAGAGCACGTGTCCATAGAACTTTACAAAAGAAGGCTCACAGTGGTGGATTCACAGGCACATCCATGATAGAAATGCATTGTAGAATTGCAATGATCCTGCAATCTCTAGTGGATTACCCATACCTTGGGGTATCAGAAGCTAGAGTATTGGGTACCCCAGCTTTACAATTGACTGGAGACACAGGGAAATTCCTACATTGTGAGAGCTGTAGGTCATTTTGATCAATATCTTAGTAACAATCCCATAGATCTTGATTTACCAGGTGATTTGACATACTTGAAACATCACAATAAGGGAATATATATATTTTTTGTTCTCTGCGGAGACTAGTTATCTTATGGAAAAGCTTGTATCCCAAATGTTGACAGTGTTGGATTAGATGGTAGGGGAATTGGTTGTTTCTTTTAGACAGACAGTAGAGGAATTTGCACGAGGTAGAAAAGAGGCTTGGTAGAACAGAATGGCATCAGATCAACTGTAGCATCAGATCAATTTGCAGCAGTAGGACAAGATTTTTTTTCTTTCATTGAAGATCATAGGGATGAAATTGGTGCTCATTTGGAGAATTAGAAAAAAGAGCTGAGACAGGTAGGGAGTGATGAGGATAGGATCCCTTTGGATGGTAAGACTGTGGAATTGCAAAGCTTTAATAATAATGCCATAAATATTATTTATAATTGTTGTGGAAGTCATATACCTGACAATCAAGTGTGGGCCCATCATTTGTGTGCAATGTTATAAAACATTTAGAAAGTTGAAAGTACTCCAGGAAATGGCCATTGTAGTCATAGATCAGGAGGTGCAGACATAGCATTATATTGAGGACCAGAGAAGAGTGGTATATGCTAACATGAAAGAGTTTGTAGTTCATTTAAGTTGACCGTAGAAGGAGATCAGCTAGGTAGGGAAGGTATCAACACTTAAATTTCATCTGATCTGAGGATGAATATCTTAGACATGAATTACAGAGAGACTTTAATTAACTTTATTGACAATGTCTTATCCAGAAGGTTCATTGAAAAATTAAGGACCTTTCAATGCTTGAAAATTCCACAAAATGGTGTATATTTAATATGATATATTCTACTTTTTGGTATGTGATTGGTCTATGTATATGATTGGGCTGTTAATTTGATTGGGTTATGTATAACTGTCATTAAGGTATATCATTTTGCTCAGTTGAAACCAGTGTAATAATTTTTATGATTATTTGAGTCACATTTCTGATTATTGTCACTGTTTTTAAGGATTATACAAGGAGTTAAATCAATTTATGCGATTAGTTTGATTTCCCTATTTCATGTTTTGATTTTCCCTTTTTCTCTGCTACTGTATGTATGTTTTTTTTTTAGGCCCTTGTGGGTCTCACAAATAATAATTTGGTGAAAGTTCTTCAGATTGTGTTTTATAAACTCCAGTGGCGGCTCATACCTGATTGGGGGAGGGGGGCTGCCTCTGGCCGGAGCGGGGGACCGTGATTTAGTCACCACCCTGTCACCACTGCCTGGGTCCCTGGCACCTGTGCTTTGATGACAGGCGCCGGGACTGGCGCATGCGCAGTACAAACATATGTACTGTGCATGCGGCCAGCTTCTATGGGCTGCACCGGCAGCAGCCCATAGAAGTAATCATGGTCCCGGCTCCTGTACTATACAAATGTCAGGTAGCGGGACAGCGTGTGCACAGTACCGATATAGGTACTGCGCATGCGCACTCGCTGTTTTTCCACGGCAGCCCACAGCAAGGCATCCTGGAGGGAGGGAACACCTCCCAATGGGACTGCCTTGGTGATTGGCAGGTTGGACTTCCATCAGGAAGTCACTGCCAGTCACAGTGAAGCCAGTGCAGTCTCACAAACTGCTTCTGGCTTCACAACAGTGGCGGATTTTACCAGGGGGGGGGGGGGGGCTGCAGCCCTGCAGCCCATAGGTAAAAACCGCCACTGAAACTCCTTGGTTACATTGTTTATCTTTTTTAATTTTTTATATAAATGGTTATCATTAAGGAACAATTGTAAGAATGTTAACTTGTCTTATATTTGTCTTATTTTATCGATGCACCATTGTGGCCAGAGCAGGACACAGGAGATTTCAGCAGAGTGAATTGTATGGTGTGATTTAATGGAATTATGGTGATTCTTGAATTTAGATTGATCTGTGCCTAGTGGAGAAATGTTTTCAAATGGATTTATCACATAAATTCATAGTTTATGGTTCTATTTTGTTGATTTTTTTAGGGTGGCTAAATAGTCAATGTTAAGATTTAAAACTGTTAAAATTGTCTGCTATAATTAATGTTCTTATCTTTTCCTCACAGAAGTCTTTAAATAGGTTTTATTTTGTATTTGGTCTGTATAGGAAAGCATATTGTGTTACATAATGGCCTATTGGATCCATAATACATTTAGCTTCCACAAATGGCATAGAGTGATTAATGAGTATTGCTGTTGCTGTGGGGGGTTGATTCAGAATTAGCATAATATGCTTAAGGGCTTAAGGGAAGTATTTTCCTTTCAGTTTTCTGTTTCCTTCCACAAAATGGATTTCCTGGTTTATAGGTTTTTCAGAATTTTTTATTCTAATTATTTACAGTATATACAATATTTATGTAGTTGATGTATATATATATATATATATATATATATATATATATATATATATAGACATTGGAGGGGCTCTGCACACACTAAATTAACTGATAATAAATAGTGGAGATTTGGTTTATGAATTGATCAATGCATTTAAGCCTGCAGCCCCCGTCAAGGGACCCCACTGTTCTGCAGGTCCTACCACTATCGCTGAAAATGGCTGCAATACACATAGCTATCACATCAATGTTTGATACCAGGCATGCTATCTGGTCTGAAACTCACAGCAGACTGTGCTTTTATAGGTGAGCAGCTACCAACACACCTGTCACTAATCATCTAGGGAAATGGCTAACATAAGCTATGGAATCCTAGTTAAAACATGGTGCAAGAGAGAATGTGACCACAATAAGACTAATTAAAAAAAAATAATCTAATAAACAATATATACACTTAACATCGGCACTCACCTTTCCTAGTTTTGGGGTGCCCTATGGCTTGTGACCACATTGTTTAAACAGACATTGGAGGGGCTCTGCACACACTAAATTAACTGATAATAAATAGTGGAGATTTGGTTTATGAATTGATCAATGCATTTAAGCCTGCAGCCCCCGTCAAGGGACCCCACTGTTCTGCAGGTCCTACCACTATCGCTGAAAATGGCTGCAATACACATAGCTATCACATCAATGTTTGATACCAGGCATGCTATCTGGTCTGAAACTCACAGCAGACTGTACTTTTATAGGTGAGCAGCTACCAACACACCTGTCACTAATCATCTAGGGAAATGGCTAACATAAGCTATGGAATCCTAGTTAAAACATGGTGCAAGAGAGAATGTGACCACAATAAGACTAATTAAAAAAAATTAATCTAATAAACAATATATACACTTAACATCGGCACTCACCTTTCCTAGTTTTGGGGTGCCCTATGGCTTGTGACCACATTGTTTAAACAGACATTGGAGGGGCTCTGCACACACTAAATTAACTGATAATAAATAGTGGAGATTTGGTTTATGAATTGATCAATGCATTTAAGCCTGCAGCCCCCTTCAAGGGACCCCACTGTTCTGCAGGTCCTACCACTATCGCTGAAAATGGCTACAATACACATAGCTATCACATCAATGTTTGATACCAGGCATGCTATCTGGTCTGAAACTCACAGCAGACTGTGCTTTTATAGGTGAGCAGCTACCAACACACCTGTCACTAATCATCTAGGGAAATGGCTAACATAAGCTATGGAATCCTAGTTAAAACATGGTGCAAGAGAGAATGTGACCACAATAAGACTAATTAAAAAAAAAAATCTAATAAACAATATATACACTGGGGGCTGCAGGCTTAAATGCATTGATCAATTCATAAACCAAATCTCCACTATTTATTATCAGTTAATTTAGTGTGTGCAGAGCCCCTCCAATGTCTGTTTAAACAATGTGGTCACAAGCCATAGGGCACCCCAAAACTAGGAAAGGTGAGTGCCGATGTTAAGTGTATATATTGTTTATTAGATTAATTTTTTTTAATTAGTCTTATTGTGGTCACATTCTCTCTTGCACCATGTTTTAACTAGGATTCCATAGCTTATGTTAGCCATTTCCCTAGATGATTAGTGACAGGTGTGTTGGTAGCTGCTCACCTATAAAAGCACAGTCTGCTGTGAGTTTCAGACCAGATAGCATGCCTGGTATCAAACATTGATGTGATAGCTATGTGTATTGTAGCCATTTTCAGCGATAGTGGTAGGACCTGCAGAACAGTGGGGTCCCTTGATGGGGGCTGCAGGCTTAAATGCATTGATCAATTCATAAACCAAATCTCCACTATTTATTATCAGTTAATTTAGTGTGTGCAGAGCCCCTCCAATGTCTGTTTAAACAATGTGGTCACAAGCCATAGGGCACCCCAAAACTAGGAAAGGTGAGTGCCGATGTTAAGTGTATATATATATATATATATATATATATATATATACACACATATACACACATATACAAAGCGGGTGGGACCGGCACTCGGGTCCAGATGGAAATGGTTGGAGGTGCCTTCCACACTGGGTATATAGCTGCAAGTTTTCCAAATGAAAGGAGAACAGGAGGCGGCACTCTCATTGTACCATAGCAGAGACCTATATATATATATATATATATATATATATATATATATATATATATATATATATATATATATATTGTTTATATATTATTGATTTCTGGTTTATTACTAAAATAAAAAGTTGGTGCAAGCTTTGTAGAAGTGAAACATCTTAATTTGATAATATGGGTTGAGAGGTGTTAGGAAGGAAAGAGGACTATCATGTACTGTCATGCAATTCCTGAAACAAAGATTTGAATAGATTAGAAACATACATCCTATGTAATAAAAATGGAGTAATAAATGAGTAATGTAGAAACTCAAAAAGGAATTGAAGATAAACTTCAGCGCTATCACAATAGAATTTAACTAAAACACATCCAACTTACTTGTAGCCACCCTGGACCGAATGAAGTACAACCGGAATGGAACTTAAGGACTCCTACTGACCTCTATGTGCACATAAAGGTATCTATATGTTTTCAAACGACAATATCCCTCCTAGTCCTGCTGCCACCTTATTTCAAGTCTTCACATGCAGAATGTATCCGTTACTGACCTGTATATAAGGCCCTATTTGCACATAAAGGTATCTTTATATCGGGATCCTAATCTTTAATATCACTCGACACCCCGTATTCATCAATCATAAAAACATCCAAAGTCAAATGGACCAACAAATTGAGGCCCTATTTTCACAAAGCAGTTTCTTTAGGCTTTTTCCAGAGAAGGAGAATCTCCACACCCAGGATACTCCGTAAAAACGTGTTTATTCCAAGTGATATACAAGTAAAACAGACGATAAAAAAGATTAAAACATTAAAAAACACATTCACACATCGATGTGTGAGACCAATTTACACTCACTCCCTGCATCCGGAACAGGGTGAGAGGAATTGCTAGAAGGAAAACGAGCAATGGTCTCACCATCAGATGTGTCCCCTCCTCCTCACCAACGTGTTTCAGGCTCACACTTCAGCCCTTTTTCAAGGCATCTTGGACATCACTCGGTCCAGGGTGGCTACAAGCAAGTTGGATGTGTTTTAGTTAAATTCTATTGGGATAGTGCTGAAGTGTATCTTCAATTATTTTTTGGTGTATCTGTGTAGTGGGAGTGTAGTGACCCACAGAATATACACACAGCAGCAATCCGGGGCGCAATCACCTTCCTGTTGAACCTTTTTTCCACGTAATGTAGAAACTCAGTCTAAATATAAATAAGGTGGGTCATTAGGGTAAACCAATGATGACTAATTCAGTTTTAAATTAAAAGCAAGCCACATAAACTTATATTGTATTCATCATGAAAACAAAAGCTTATGTATGATGAGCATGTTCAATGTAATTATTGGTTGCAACCAGTATACCTCCTTTACCAAATTAGCACTTTCAAAAAGCTGCTCTTTCAGTCCAGGCAGCTTTTTGGAAGTGTGCTAAGGATCACTAGCCTCTCCACTTCCTAGTTATGGACACCTCCTGAACCACCTATTGTCCCCGCTGGGTCTGTCTGGCTGACAGTACATACATTGTGCAGCTCTGCCTCTCTGTTGCTGGGTCTGTGGCATACACCCCAAAAATTGTGAAGGTGAAGACCTCCTACAACAGCCACCCTTTTTCCATAGAGAGAGATGATCTTGATGGTACTAAGATGCGACCTGGATTTAACTCACGGTAGTAAGAGTATATACGAATACAAGATGGCCTCAGGAAATAGGCTGGAGTACACTTGCAGTATTAATAAAGCTGGGATGTAATGAAGAGCAGACACTAGCAATATCAGCAGACGGAATACTAGCTGGACTCAGGTACAGCTCTGAAGGTAATATTCAAACAGAGCAAAAGCTTCAGAGGACTAGAGACCATAGACAAAGCAGTAGAGGGTAATTCAATTCAGGACTGGGCAGCACAGAGTTTACACCAAGGACCAGGGTCCGGAATCATGAAACACCGGGGCACAATGCTTAAAAATTAAAAGAGGCAAAGTCCTGGCTGCCTTTTAAACACACACTGGCCAATCAGTATCCCTTATAATAAAAATAATCTGCAGGTGTACAGCTGCATATTTACAGACTAGTTGATCTATTACAAACACATTTATTTAATACAAAGACTATAAATTCAAAAGCCAGCATATAAATCTAAGAAATGGAATGGTATAAAATCACAATTTCATGATCCCCACCAACCGTGGAATTTGAAGTGTCCTGGAGAGTCTATTCCTATGGGCCCATGGAAAATAGGGCGAATCCCAAATGGTCATCCGGAGGGAGAATTATAAAGTCTGCAGATGTTGCCAGGAGTGGCCCAAGATAACACAAACAACCAACTTCCAATGCAGTTTTTTATGTTGTGTGTGTCCTCATGCCTCCAATGATGTATCCATTGGTGACCAATGTCGTGATGGCAAATGGCCATGAGTCCAATGGTGCTTGTATGGTCTGCATTCCAGGAAAAAACAGTGGAAGGTGGGGTAGCAATACCCTCCTTACGCGTTTCACTATGCCTGGTAGCTGAGGCTGCCAGACACAACTAGGATCCTCCCTCGGGGAGGCAGCATGTTTTATTGTACAGGACAGACCATCCTGTCGTAAAGCAGCAGCTGGGTAAGGCCACCCCTACCAAGCACCCCTGGTCCAATCTTATTAGTGAGATTCGTTTTTTTGTACAGCTGCATATACCAATATTGAGTCATTAAAACCAGATAGGACCTCTCAGTTCAACCAAATGCTGATGTCCCGGTCTCCATGCACTATCTGGGACCAGCAGGTTCTGATGGTGTAGCTCCTAGTGATGGGCAACATACCAAAGAAACTAGTGAGCTGCCATAGTGCCTGCAACAGTTCATAAGCATCTAAAATAAGCATCTAAAATAAATGATGAGGGATTCTCAATCCTTAGCACAATTATCTGCCCAATGCACTGTCACAATTAGTAATATTACCACATTTCAAAAATCCAATACTGATCTACAGAAGGGAAGTGACCCAGTCCAGGGTGGACCTGCATAGCATTAGTAGAAATATTATAGGTCTCTTTCTATGGGTTTAAAATGATAATCCTCTCAATAGTGACATTGCCGCCTTTCTGTCCTTGTTGCATTTCTGTACCTCATGATTCACCATGTAGAAGGAAATAAAATAAAAACACCAATGTGCATAATCATCTTTACATGTATATTTCACCCTATATTCTCAATGGTGTAGGGGAGTGTTTCTAGAAATACCAGCACACCCACTGCTATTTTCTCCTGGATGGCCCAGCACTTTCTAATGCTGAACATTTCAAGACTGAGCTGCTCATCTTCCCACCCTCCCAAATAACTTCACATCCCCCAATTTCATATTCACAGCACCACCATCTCTATTAGCCAAATTTAGAGATATCCAAACCATACATTCAGTACCTGTCACAGTCCTACAGTTTCCTTCTAAAAAATATCTCCAGGATCAGCCCCTTTCTAACCATGGGGGCAACTAAGACCCTCATCCACTCACTGGTCATCTCTATACTTGACTACAGTATCCTCTTCAGTACCATGCCAGCTCATCTTCCTCTCTCTACATACTACACCTGCCTCTCCTTCAAGCTTCTCTCACTCACTTACAGAAACCGTTTCCAAATTCCATCTCTGAAATTATCTCCTTTCACACTTGGCCACTGTGCTACACAAGTGACTGCTGCCTCTCCTCCCAACTGCTTAACTCCTTTCACTCTCGCCTTCAAGTGTTACTTCCAGACAATGGGGTACAAGTCTGGGAATACAGGTACTAACCAGAAGTCTGCATGAAGATCTCTTTTCTCAGCTGTCAATGGACGTCAAATTGACCTCTCACCTCTGGCCTTTCCAAGCAAGGCAGCTTCAACTTCGCAGAGCACTCAGGGTATACTAAGTGATTTAATAGTTGGTTAATACATTCATGCCATTGAATAATGGACACAACCAAATGAATAACAGACCACACAGTGCCTCTATGACTTTGTATTTTAAACTACCAGTAGTGAACTTATTGGCTTCTAGTTTCAATTTCAACAAAATAAGTACACATCAATGCAACAACAACATTGTTTTGATTTTAGATCTCAATTCAATAATCAGCATTATATCATTATTCAGAAAACATTCAATAATCTCAACCTTTGCAACTGTTATAAATATTATAGAGTCCAGACTAAACACCCTTTAGTTAGTGTCCCGTATCAAAATGTTCAATGGGATGCTCTATGAAGGGAATATGTACCACAAATGTATCACACAGTGAGTATAAGTTCAAGTGTCGCTCCTTAATCAGGAGTGACCGAGCTGTGCACAAGGGTGACAAAATCTCTTCAAAGGCTTTGCAGCTAGTACACAGTTGGGTATATTCAATTAGTGTCGGATCCATTCCGACATTCTTTGGCCAGAATGGATCTGACACTACCTATTCAATGCAGCGACCAAATCTGAATGTCGCATTTGACCGCTGATTGATGCTCCCCCTGGTCTGGGTGAGCGCATCAGCAGTGTGGCGGCATATGTGGCCAGGAGGCGGCAGGAGCCGGGATGGTGCCAGGTAAGCTGCTCTCACCCAGTGTGGTGGGACAGTGAGCAAATGAGGAGGGTGCAGGAGGCAGGCGGGAGGACAGCAGATGGGAGGACAGCACTGGGTGAGCTGCTGCTCTCCCGGCGCCGTCCTACATGCCTCAATCCGACAATTTTTCAAGTCTTTCTGACAAGACGATAGTTTTGACTGTAATTGAATATACCTCAGTGTATTTCTATGGAAGTCAGACAACCATGGATTAAGCACCCGTTTACTGATGACACCCAAGGTGACAGGATATGACTTTTTGTAAGATCCTTGTTCAAAGGAGTAGAATATGAACAAATAATAAATTGCTTCTCCCTATACTATAGAGATTACTTCAGTGAGACTGGAGGATTACTTTTGTATTTATGATTGCACTGTGAATATAGTCTTCCTATTATAACTGTATAGGAACATGCTGCTATGGCTGTAGCCTTAAGATTATATTAGTAATCTGTCTTAAGTAGAACATTCTGCTAGTGTGTAAAGTTCCAGCTTTACACCGCTACAGCAACTATGAGAGGGTGAATGTCTCTTGGCAAACAGGATGCCATGCAATGAATATGGCTATGAGAAAGCCACAGTATAATACTGGAGGGTCTAATCATAGGCTTATTGAGTCTGGGCAGCTGGGACAATTGTAAACAGGAGGGTTGTGGACTTACCTAGGTCCACAGACAGACGGCGATCTTCCCAGCAGTTGCCTGGACCACACTGTCCAGCGGGTCACAGGGCAGCTCCTGTCGCTCTCGCTAGGTCTCTGGTCACGATGTATGCTCGGTTGTCAGGGCAGCTACAGTCCCTTGGGTCTGGGACTATTCTGCTCTCTCCCTCTATCAGATGGCTGGTTGGCACGCCCGCTGATGCTGGGGACCTGGTCACTGCCCTCGGCTTCCACACCTGTATTCTGGTCACTTTCAGCACACTTCTCACAAGAGCCCATGCTGACAGGCTCCTCTGCACTCCATGCCACCAGATATCTTAAATTTCTCTTTCCCATCTACACAGGCACTGCTCGACTCTTTTCACAAATCCGGGACAACATACTGCATTTGAGTTTCCTGCCCTTAGAACACTTTGGAGCTAATTCTGGATCACTCGCAGTGATCCGAATTTGGCCACTGACCCAATGGTCAGGGTTTGTGCATGCGCATTTCTGAAAATGTGAAAACTCCAACAGTAAACGGCCAAGCTGAGTTATACACTCGCTGGGCCCTTTGCAGCGGGGAGGGAGTGCCGGGGGATGGGTGGGGTTGGTTACAGCACTGGGCCATGGGAATGCCAGGTATTTTATGGGCCTCCCCATGAAAATGCTGAGTGTTCGAATGGCTATGCAGGCAGGCCGATGCCTGCTGGGAGTGGCTGGTTAATGTCTTCGTCCCGGGACCCGCAAATAAAAGTCAGTTGAGAGTGATTTTTATTTGCACAGGCAAATCATTCAATGGTTGGCAACCATCGAATGACTTCTTCTGCTTGCGGCTCATGCGAGGGTGGGGCAATGTCTCAGGGCTACTCAACAAAAATCCTCAAGGCACACTTAGGGGTAAATTTACAAAGATGTGAGTTCTTAAAACATAGACTGTCAGTGTGGTTAGGTATCCCTGCTTATTATTGTAGCTCTCACTAGCAGGTTCTTCTTCTCTGTTGTTCTATTCCTTCTCTCACTTATACTACAATCTTCTTACTGCATACAATGGCACCAATCCTTCAGCTTTTTGGACTGCTGATACAGCAAAGTTTATAATCCTTGAGTCCCGAGTCAAGGGGGCCTGGCCTTGTGGCATGTCCCTGTGTCCCGGGCCTGTATGTGGACGGCCATGCAGTTCACTGGATCTTATTCTGCTTGGCCAGCCCAAGTTTATCTCTGCTCCTGTATACAGATGGCAAAGCAGAGCTCCGGGGGCTGTGCTGTTAAGCCATCCAAGGTTCCTCTCTGTGCATAGACTGGTCCATCAAGCCACTCGCTCTTCTGACATTTGCGACTCTAGTCCGGGGGTACAGGACATGCATTTTATTATGTTTGAACCCTGGACCTTCTACTGGACAAGTGGACCGATCCAGCTCTCAAATGAAGGGCCTGATTCAGACCTGCTCGCTAGGTTGCATATATTCATTGCCTAGCAATCAGGTAAATGCCACCACGCTGAACGCATGCCCCCCACAAAGTGATTCCCCACATTAGCATGTGAGTGGATGTGTACGGGGGGCCACAAGGAAGAAAAATCATTAGATGGTTGAACACTATGGTTAGGGGGTCTCAGTGTGTGCAGCCTGTACTTCCCAGGATATTAGACATGCCTGTGTAATTATAGAAAGCTATCCTAATGCTTGCCATACACTAGACCAACTTTCCTCCAACCATCCAAATAGTTGGTTGGTTGGACTGAAAATACTTTACTTGATAAAAATGCAAAATATAACAATGTATATACACCACACAAAAAAACAAAAAAGGTAATACTAAAATATATAGTCTCAAGAAAATGCCACACTCATGGGCGGATTCGGGGGGGCACCCGGGCACGTGCCCCCCCCCCCCCTGTCATTTCAGACATAGCTCATTTTGGAGCTGAGGACCGGGGCTTTCCAACGAGCCCTGCCCCGTGTCGCTATCCCCCGGGAGCCGGAGATATCACTTGACAAAGCTAGAACGTTTTCCCCATAGGATAACATAGGACCCGATAATTCTGACCCCCACCCGGTTTCGACGGCTGCCATTTCACTCTGCAGCATCGCACGTGGTGGATCTCATTCGAACCCAAATCGCAGGACCTTCAATTTGATACCAGGCAGGTCTATATGGGTCAATTGGTTCCAGAGATATTGTGGGAAAACAGAGTCTCTACTGGTCTCATGTAAATGTTGGTTCCAAAGATATAGCCGGTTAAAGGGAGGGGGGGGGGGGGGGGGGGTGGTGGTTTTCTCTCACCCTCACACCAGAAAATGCAGGGACTAGGGAATGTCCCTGCATGATCCTGGGAACGAGCATGGAACCCTTAGCAATGAGTATGGAACCCCTGGCAATGAGCATGGAACCCTTGGCAGTGAGCATGTAGGTAAGCAGCACTTATGTAGCATAATTTTTAATAGGCATTATGGTGTTTGGCATAATACATAAGGGACATTATGCTGTGTGGCTTAACATGTAATGGCATTATGGTGTAAATTTTTAATGTGCGCCTTTGGCGCACAATGTCCCTGTTTATGAAGCATATTGTGAATTATGATTTAATCTCTGTGGCATTATGTGAATTTTGGCTGTATTTGTGTGGCATTATGTGAATTTTAACTCTATTTGTGTGGCATTATGTGATTTTTGGCCCAATCCATTTGGCATCATGTGTAAGGGGCAAGTATACTGGGGTCTAGTATTTTGTTGCATAATGTGTAGAAGTTGTATATGGCGTGGTACACTACACTCAGGGACACGCTCCCTTTTGAGTGGCCACAACCCCTTTTCCGGAGTGTGCACAACTACATCCTTCACTTTTGTCGCCAAGGTGGGCCTGTGTACTTTAAACGCCAGGGTCTATTTTTAATCCCATTCCCGCCCTCTCTCTGCTCTCCTCTCTCTTGCCACTCCCTTAGCATGTACACTGGCACCACTAACACCCTCCCCCTCCCAAACCCTCTCCTATAATGGTGCCCCCCCCCCCTTTCATTTTCTCCTGGATCCGCCCCTGGCCACACTTGCAGGTGGTTGGAGTAAAGGAGCAACCATTGATTGGGGGAAATGAAAGTCAGATGGACGTTAGCTAAATGCATTTTACCATAAATTAATTCACAGCTGGAAGAGAATTGGGTACACTGTCCCACTGGCAGCTGTCAGTGTCCTCACTAGTAGTAAGGTGTCCAAAGGTAAACCACTGGAGGAGTATTGGATGGTATGGCCCAGCTGGTCCTGGAATCAAGTGTCATCTCTAGGGGTGGCTGTAGATGGAAAGTAGGTCACTGGAGGAGCAGAGTATCACTGATAGCACAGTGAATCACTGTATTTATGGAAAGGTCCTCTCTAGGCTTGCGGTGAACAGGAAATAAATTCAGTGGATGATGGTCAGGTAAAAAAAGTTCAAATAGAATAGTCCTGGAGATGAGACAGTGGCAACCAGATGAGTTTCACTTCTGGCAGTAGCTTTCTCAAAGGTGGTTTATACAGTAGTGTGGCAGGTATTGGAATGAATACCCTACTAATGAGCAATCAATCATACAATGAGCAATTAATCACTTGCTTAATTATGGGAAGAATTTCAAATGATAGGATTATATAAATGTCAAGACACAAATATACAGAGATAATCGTTAAAACAATAAATAAATAAAGAAAGAAAGAATATATAAAAAAATTACTGTTTTAAAAAGAAAAAACAAAGGACAGAGATTTCGGTCACATGACATGCATATACAGTATCAAATAACTGTTTTATTCACATTTCTTTTGTTTTAGATTGGGTATGTTATTTGAAATACTATCAGCCCTACAGTATTCTTGCATTAACAATTAAGCTTTTATTTACCAGCAAATCTTTACTATTGCCTGGAAGGAAAAAATCATTCCATGCATTGCACATAATATAAAAATAAAATATGATGCATATGTTTAGCCTAACAATCCATATAAATAAATAGATGGCGGCATCACAAAATTAAAGTAAAATGGAGCTGTATCAAGCAGTGAAAACAGTGTAGACTTGGACATGTGTAAAAGCTGCCCATATCAACCACTCAGCTTTGAGGTAGCATTTATCAAGAACAATCTATAAAATGATACTGTAGGTAGAAGCTGATTAGTTGCTATGGACAACTTGTCCACTTTCCAACCCTATACATAATACACCTCCCCATACATTTCTAGGAGTATGATATGTCCCTTGGCAGAGCATGACAGATCCCGTGGGTGTCATTCTATAGTAATTCCATTGTAATCTTCCTGAAATGACTTTTCAGATGTAATGACATAACAGGCTCCCTTTGAGATATGGTCACAGAGGCGGATTAAGCACCGGACGACAGGGGTGGTCGCCCCTGGGACCCCACACAAAGGGGCCCCACACTGGCACTGCTGCACAGGTGGGCAGCGTAGCACATGCGGTCACTGCAGCAGGCTGGGCAGTCAGTGTTGGGGTCCCTGCCAGGGATGAGAAGTCAGTGGCGGGGACCCTGCTGCGGATGGGAACTAGTAGCCAATACCGCTACTAGTTCCCATCTGCTGCAGGGACCCCGCCGCTGACTTCTCATATGCTGCAGGGACCCTGGCGCTGACTTCCCAGACCACTACAGGGACCCCCCTGCCTGCACTGCCCAGGTACCAGCCTCCCCTGGGAGGGGGGTATCTGTGGGGGCCCCCACAATTTTGTTGTCCAGGGCCCCCACAGACCTTAATCTGCTCCTGTTTTTACATTTCTCTCTTTAGCCAGGGCGCTCCTCCGGCGTGGGCTCCTCTTCCTGCTTCTCCTCCCGGCGGCGTCTGACGTCAGGCGCTGGGGGTGGGGTGGAGTACGGAGTGGCGAGCGCTGATTGGCTCCCGATTTGGGAGCCCTGATTGGCTCCCAAATGGCGGGAGATTTAAACCGCCGCAAGCGGCGTTTGGATTGGCGGCCGCAGAGGTGCCAAATTCAAAGCCCCTCTCTGTTCGCTGCCATTTCGCCGCTCTCCGCCGCACTGTCAGCACTGGGATCGGTGCCTTGATCCCAGCGCTGTCTGGAGTTTGGTCCCGCTGGGGACACCGCTCCCTTTCCCCCTGACACTGCTGCTCCGGTGCTGGGAGCAGGGGAGCGCTCCCAGCACGGGGACACATTATTACATATACTGCAAAAAGTATGGGGTATAGTATAGAACCCTGTAGGTCACTGCTTGCAATTCAGCTCAGCTGGAAGTGGCTGCCCCCCTTACTGTGGGCAGCAGCCCACAGTAAGGCGTCATTGTAATCAGGGTACTGACAGCAATAAAGAAGACACTGTCAGCACCCTGATTACTATGGCACCTTACTCAGCTGCATATCCTGCTCAGACCAGACCTTGTAGGGTTTTTACATGGATTGTTGAAATTATTTTTCTATATTCCAGAAAATTATTACAGTATGTGCTGTTTCCAGGGGCGGATCCAGGATAAAATGACAGGGGGGGCACCATGATAAAAGAGGGTTTAGGTGGGGGAGGGGCAGTGTTAGTGGTGCCAGTGTACATGCTAAGAGAGCGGCAGAGAGAGGGTGGGAATGGGATTAAAAATAGGCCCTGGCAGTTAAAGTACGCAGGCCCACCATGGCGACAAAAGTGAAGGATGTAATTGTGCACGCGCCGAAGGTGCGCTCCAGAAAAGGGGGTGTGGCCACTCAACAGGGGGCGTGTCCTTGAGTGTAGTGTACAACACCATATACAACTTCACACATTATGCAACAAAATACTACACCCCATTATACAGTACTTGCCCCTTACACATGATGCCAAATGGAATGAGCCAAAATTCACATAATGCCACACGGATTGAGCCAGAATTTACATAATGCCACACGGATTGAGACAAAATTCACATAATGCCAAATGGATTGAGACAAAATTCACATAATGCCACATGGATTGAGCCAGAATTCACATAATGCCACATGGATTGAGCCAGAATTCACATAATGCCACACAGATTAAGCCAAAATTCACAATACGCTTCATAAACAGGGACATTGTGCGCCAAAGGCGCGCATTAAACATTTACACCATAATGTCCATTACACGTTAAGTTACACGCTATTATGTCCATTATGTATTATGCCAAACACCATAATGCCTATTAAAAATTATGCTACATAAGTGCTGCTTATCTACATGCTCATTGCCAAGGGTTCCATGCTCATTGCCAGAGGTTCCATGCTTGTTGCCATGTGGGATTACATGCTCATTGCCAAGGGGGAATACATGCTCGCGGTAAACGGGGACAGCTGCCGCCAGGCAGAAGTGATGGCAGAGCCTGGCTGTATTCAGAGCACTGCAGGTCCCGGCTATTTGAAAAAATACCCCTTTCACACCAGAAAATGCATTCCCAGGTTGGCCCCTTTTACACAAGCCTAGTCCCTGCATTTTCTGGTGTGAGGGGGAGAGAAAACCACCCCTTCCCCCCTTTAACCAGTTATCTAATTTAACCGGCTATATCTTCGGAACCAACTGACCCATTTACATGAGACAAATATCATATTGAAGAACTTTTAAATGGGCTTTGAATGATTTTGGTCCAGTGAAACTGGAACATTTGGTTCCAGAGTAATCTGCCCTCAAAGAACATAATCAGCCATGAAATTACATTTCAAAAATAAAAAAATTGGTTTACATGCAATATCTCTGAAACCAATTGACCGATATGGACCAGCCTGGTAACATATTGAAGGCCCAGCGATTTGGAATGGAATGAGATCAACCACAAGCTTCTGCGATGCCAGGGGGGGAACTGGCAGCCGCTGGAACCGGGTGGTGGGGTCGGAATTGACGGGTCCCATATTATCCTATGGGGAAAAAAACGTTACAGCTTTGCCAGGCGATATCTCCGGTTCCCGGGAGGCTAGAGACACAGGGCTGGGCTCGTTGGAAAGCCCTGGTCCTCAGCTACAAAATTAATGACAGGGGGGGCACGTGCCCGGGTGCCCCCCCCCCCTGAATCCGCCACTGGCTGTTTCTATCTTTTAGGTAAACTGTTTTATATACCTATAATATTTTTGTATAATAAAAGAACACAACTTTACTGCAAGTGTATTTTCTATGTGTAATTTTTGCAAGTTAATAATGTTCCATAATTCATTGTCATTTTATCTGTAATCTATAATAAATTATATTCATCCATCTATTTTGCTTATAGTCCCATATCACAGTTTCATTTTTAGCTGCTGTCTGATATAAAGCTCATGGTGTTATAAAATGTATTGCATTTTCCCCCCAACATCCTTAATAAATCTCTATGCAGTCATAAAACAGTGTGCAATGAAAATGCTAATTAGTATCACTACGTCACAGTTTGAATTCCTTTGGATTATTAGATGGCTCATTAAACAAAAGAACTCGCAGGAAACATGTATGTTTAGAGCAGGCTGGAACATTCATTATGAAGCATTTTCAGGACGGTGTGTTACACAGATACTATAGGTTGATATTTTTATTTGTTTTCACATAAATTACCAGATTACTAAATTGGTAAACAAGCTCTTATTGTAAACATTGTAGAGGAGATCCAATTAATACAGTAACTGAGGTATTATAAACAATCCATATATAATATATATTATGATGCGGCTATATTGTTTATATTCAATTTTAAATGAAAATGAATGAGTATATTTGAGTGAATGAAAATATTGGAGGAATGGAATTTTAAATTATAAAAGGTTAACAATGTTAATTATTTTTGAAATATAGAAGGGAGACACTGTTATGGGCCTACACACAAGGGGGTTTATTCTGATTCACTCAGAATGGCACAATCACTCTCTAATGGACAAAACCATGTGCACTGCAGGTGGGGCAGAAGTAACATGTGCAGAGAGAATTAGATTTGGGTGGGGTTTTACTTCAAACTGATATCTATATTGCAGTGTAAAAATAAAGCAGCCAGTATTTACCCTGCACAGAAACAATAACTCACCCAAATGTAACTCTCTCTGCATATGTTACATCAGCCCCACCAGCAGTGCATATGGTTTTGTCCATTAGAGAGAGATTGTGCCTTTCCGAGTGAACCAGAATAACCCCCATAGTGATAAAGGGCTATTTTCTAAACGATCTGACTTAACTTGATTAAATCGCTTAGAAATTAAACACATATCGCTGTAGGGCCCATAGCGATAGATATATGCGGCCCCGGGTGTCGCTATTGCAGGGAGATGTATAACTAGCCTGTTGAGTAAATCTAGTCAAATCACCTGGCAAGGGACTGCACATTACCGTGTTTTGTGTAGTGGGTGATTGTGATGAGCGAACTGCATTACCTTGCTTAACTTATATCTCCCGTTCTTAATTTACCTGCTTAACTTAAATCTCGCATGATTAATCGCTATGCTTCATTGCTGGTGCACATCACTGGCACTTTCTGAGTGATCTAGATTCTGGAAAGCTCAAGGGGGATCTCTCATGCTGAATCTCCCATGCTAAATCTCTGGCACAAATCTTTATGTGTGTAGGCATCATTAGATATAGAAATAGTCTGCAAAGGAAGAGCTTCCTGTCTGATAAACAACTGCTTACTGTGACATGCACAATTACTAAGATACACACAATGCTAATAAAAAAAACATGGCGATTGCACTATACAAATAAACACACTATGCTAACCAAAGATGCAGAATACATATGGCTGACCTGCCAGTGGCATATTTATTATGGGTGCAACCCCAGGGTCATTGGAAATTCCGTAAGTCTCCTAGCCGTCACCAGCACTGCATGATTTCTAAACAGGGACCAGCAGGACACACCTCCTGTCAGTAGGAAAGTGTGACTCTGGACAGGGACTTTATAGCACAGAGCCACTCCCTGGGCGTTCCCATGGGTGCAACTACCCACAACGAAACCCCCCCCCCCCCCCCCGCCTGCAGTCTTGGATGTGTGCACTCGGCAACCAGTAGCCGTGGTTGCACGCACATGGCATTTGCACATTGGCAGAAATGCGGCTGCGCATACGCCAAACAACAGTCCCCATATGAACGAATGCTCTGTGTAAATGCACCAGAATAAGGGCCATAGAGTAATGGTATCATCAGTAAGTTATATTGGCACAGCCACATGGTAGTGACCTTGGTAACTTCAGTACATTGAGATGATTGCTAGCTAACAAGCGCAATGCACAAGGTGTCCCCCTCCCCAGTCCTTGTGCCCTAGGCTGCAACCTAATCAACCTATTGGTTAATCAGGCACTGGCTGCACAGTTAAGATGCTGCTTTCTGTTTTTCCTCCATGTCTCTTTAAAAAAGAAACCTTGATGGATGTTGTACATCATGATTCACCGTTGTATGCCACCCTGATATTTTAAAATAAACCATTATATACTTGTTTAAGCACCACTCCCTTGCCCTTATTCTAGTTGATTCGGACGGATGCGTATTTCGGACAGAAACTGAGTGTTCTTAGCCCCGCCTACCGTACGGATCGCTCACATCGTCCAAATGCGCTAAGACGCCGAGAGTACGGGCCGCGAGTGGATGTTTCATGTGAACACCTCCTCCATCTGTGGGAACCTCCCCCATCCTCCGATGGTCGCCGACCATCGAATGATGGACCGAACGGTCAGACAGCTCCAGACCACTTGGACATTTCTCCGTGCGAACGCAGGGATATGGGCGGGCAGCTGACATCCGGCTATGTCAATTGTGCGCCTCCACACGTGCGTCACGGCCGCATTACCATGGTAATACCGTATGCATTTGGTAATGAGCCCAAACAGCCCGTCATGCCCCTCTCCACCCCCGCTCGGATTAATCTTATGTGCAGACCGTCTGACATCACAATCTGATCCGATGCGCACGGGACAGCGCATCGAATCAGATCGGATGTCATACCCTACGGGATTTGGGCAATTTCACCCGATTTCTCTGCCCAATACTCCAGAATCGGGTGAAATTGGGCCCAAATCGCGTAGTGTATGGGGGCCTTTAAAATTTACACCCTATCTGATTGTGGGGCTCTGCTAAATCACCCAGCAGCAATCAGGTCTGAATAGCCCCCTTTGTACGATTGTATTATACAGGTACAACACTGATTATCCGGCACCTGATGGTCTGGCACCTTTTTTAATCCAGACACATCGGGTGCCAGGGAGAAATTAGGCTGCAGGGGAATTTAGGATGCAGGAGGGTGCAGATAGTCTGTGGTAGGCTGCAGGAGGACTTCATTTATCCATGCAGTAGAGTAGGCTACAGGGGTAGTCAGGATGTGGGATGTTTAGGTGCTGCGGGGAGGAATTAGGTGTAGACTGTATGATGGTTTTGTTTGGGCTGTGGGTAGATTCAGGCTGTAGGAGAATAGGATTTAAGTAGTGGGAGCAAAAGATGTTGGGATGTACCACTGATAATCCAGAAAAATTGATAATCCGGCACAGTGCTGGAACCAATGATGCCAAATTATTGATGTTCTACTTGTACTTAAATACTCCTACAGTTTCTGCTAAACCCCATATATTACAAGTAATACAGTAAATACACTAATTATTATCTACAGGTATACACTAAATTGTCAGCACTTGGCAATATATTGCACACAATAGAGTGTGAGATAGACAGACACACATTATTATATTCTACACTATGTAGACAAAAACAACCGGACATTCCTATTCAAGTGAAATGGAGTGCTTCTGCAGCAGACGTGCTTGTGATAAGATACCATGAAGGGAATGGCCATCTGTTTAAATAGACACCTGTCCAATTTTGCAGAACCATTGGTTCTCACATACATGGAAATGATGAGAAGCAAGAGATTTGAAAAATATTAGGATATCATCCAGATAAATGATTACATCCTTTCAAAAGAGGTCCCTTTATATCTCATTCATCAAACTTTTTAAAAATGTGGTAACATTGCTAAGGCCAAATGGCATTGTCATGATCCAGTGTCTGAGAATCACTTTACTTAACCATCTAAGTGTTTCTCCAGGCTTGCCCTATGTATCTCCTATGGTCACACTGTGGTCCTCCGGTGTCCATCCAGCACCATCCACGGGTAACTAGCGATACTCACAACATCCTTCTGGCGGTAAGCACGGACACTGCCTGTGGCCTCCATGTTAGTGCTCCATAACATGTCTCTCCTACCCGGCGTGCAGGCCTCAGGCCTCTTCCTCATGTACGCTCAATTCCCTTCAGTTACCAGCAAGGGCACAGGCATCTTAGAATTAGCCGCATGGGGTTTTCCAACAAATGCTGACCATGCCATTCCAAGATCATTTCACAATGGCTAATCATCTGCGCTCATTCCCTATAAGTATGCTGAGAAAAGACCTGGCAAATCTTCATTACAATGATGTCCACAGAGTAACTGTGTCCAGTGCGCCTGTTGTTTCTATCAGTGCAGAATCTCCATCCTGCTGCACAGCCTGACTCTCTCCAGTGTCCAGACTGTGAATTACCTTGGTTTCAGCCAAACCTATTAACTACTTGCTTCATCCGTTATCTGATTACCATTGCAGTACCATCATCCATCGGAATTCCCTGCTCACTACATCTACTACTTGCTCATCTGCCAAGTAACACCTAACTATACCATCCACCTTCTCAAAATGTCAGCATCAATATTACCACCATCAGTGTATAAACATTGGTTACAGCCATCATCCGGTGGACCTCTGCCTGTGTTAGTGCAGGGGTATCTGCTTGAGCTCTATAATTACCTGCAGTGCTCCTCTGTGTTGCCATACAAGAATGGTCAGCATTGGTCAGAACTGATCTCAGCATCTAGGGCCTTATTTTGGTTCATTCTTTCTGACAAAATCCTTCTTAGATGGGCAAAACCATGTGCACTGCAGGGGGGGCAGATGTAACATGTGCAGAGAGAATTAGATTTGGGTGAGTAATTTTGTTTCTGTGCAGGGTAAATACTGGCTGCTTTATTTTTACACTGCAATATAGATCTCACTTTGAAGTAAAACCCCACCCAAATCTAATTCTCTCTGAACAAGTTACATCTGCCCCACCTGCAGTGCACATGGTTTTGCCCATCTAAGAAGGATTTTGTCAGAAAGAATGAACCAAAATAAGGCCCCTAGAGACAATGCACCAGCCAACACAGGTCTCTTTGTAAAGCAGTTTTTGACCAAGACACAGATTGTAGTGCTAAGACACCCCCCATACTCACTAGACCTACCACTATTTCCAAATAGTTATCTGTATTCAAGGAAACCTGTTTTTCATCAGTTACTAAGGTAAAGAAGAAACAATGTTGATAATGAGCTATAGCAAGGCCCTAAACAATGGAAAATAAGAATGCAGCCGTTGTGGATACATAAGGGGAGAACGTAGAAGGGAAATAGAGTTAAAATGTACTGAATGCAATTAAACACAAATGATAGCATCAGTCTTGTAATATAATAAATAAATGTTTACACAATATAAATGTATTAATTCAAAACCAACTGTTTGTAAATTAATTGCAGAAGGGGTTATTGAGTAAAAGCACCAAAAAGGAATATGACCCTGCCTGTCTTCCCGTTTCCATGGGTGCAAGTGGTAGGGGCAATAGCATCAGGATTGCCCTGCCTAATTATTCTGGGACAAGTGTTTCCTGGGTTCTCGTGTTCTGCCCATTATACTCGACTGGGTCAGTCTGAACATGCTTGCAACTATTTCCAACAAATACTAAATCCCCAAGCAGACCAATCATTTTTGCTAAGACTATTTTATCTTTCCAGACATCTTGTTCACTATCTTAAGCCAGGTGAACAGTTAACATTAATCTATTTTTCAGCAATGTGCAATATTCAACACATATTCCTTTTATACATTATTAACAAACAACGTGTTCCTGCTGTGGACTTTGGCCTTGGGATTCTTTTCTAGAAACATATGCCAACATATTTTCAATGTTTCAATATGTCAGCTGAATCACATTTTGCTCCACTAGATCACATATGAAATGATGCATCATAGTAACATGTTTGGTTCTATCAATTAACTTTTCCTTGTGTACAAGCTTCATGCATCCTTGATTGTCCTCAAACAATATTGTGCAGGGGCAAATGCGGGATTTCTAAAGGGGGGTTTATCAGTTGTGATACGGCTAGGATGCCGGTGTTCACTATGCAAACACAATAGTTTGTGGAGGGGATGGTTAGGCTGCAGGAGCGTTAGATTGCGGAGGGGATGGTTAGGCTGCAGGAGCGTTAGATTGCGGAGGGGATGGTTAGGCTGCAGGAGCGTTAGATTGCGGAGGGGATGGTTAGGCTGCAGGAGCGTTAGATTGCGGAGGGGATGGTTATGCTGCAGGAGCGTTAGATTGTGGAGGGGAGGGTTAGGCTGCAGGAGCGTTAGATTGTGGAGTGGAGGGTTAGGCTGCAGGAGCGTTAGATTGTGGAGTGGAGGGTTAGGCTGCAGGAGCGTTAGATTGTGGAGTGGAGGGTTAGGCTGCAGGAGCGTTAGATTGCGGAGGGGATGGTTAGGCTGCAGGAGCGTTAGATTGCAGAGGGGATGGTTAGGCTGCAGGAGCGTTAGATTGTGGAGGGGATGGTTAGGCTGCAGGAGCGTTAGATTGCAGAGGGGAGGGTTAGGCTGCAGGAGCATTAGATTGTGGAGTGGAGGGTTAGGCTGCAGGAGCATTAGATTGCAGAGGGGAGGGTTAGGCTGCAGGAGCGCTTGATTGCGGAGGGGATGGTTATGCTGCAGGAGCGTTAGATTGCGGAGGGGAGGGTTAGGCTGCAGGAGCATTAGATTGTGGAGTGGAGGGTTAGGTTGCAGGAGCATTAGATTGCAGAGGGGAGGGTTAGGCTGCAGGAGCGTTTGATTGCGGAGGGGATGGTTAGGCTGCAGGAGCGTTAGATTGTGGAGGGGATGGTTAGGCTGCAGGAGCGTTAGATTGCGGAGGGGATGGTTAGGCTGCAGGAGCGTTAGATTGCAGAGGGGATGGTTAGGCTGCAGGAGCGTTAGATTGCGGAGGGGATGGTTAGGCTGCAGGAGCGTTAGATTGCGGAGGGGATGGTTATGCTGCAGGAGCGTTAGATTGCAGAGGGGATGGTTATGCTGCAGGAGCGTTAGATTGCGGAGGGGATGGTTAGGCTGCAGGAGCGTTAGATTGCGGAGGGGATGGTTAGGCTGCAGGAGCGTTAGATTGCGGATGGGATGGTTAGGCTGCAGAAGCATTAAATTGCAGAGGGGATGGTTAGGCTGCAGGAGCGTTAGATTGCGGAGGGGATGGTTAGGCTGCAGGAGCATTAGATTGTGGAGTGGAGGGTTAGGCTGCAGGAACGTTAGATTGCGGAAGGGACGGTTAGGCTGCAGGAGCATTAGATTGCGGAGGGGATGGTTATGCTGCAGGAGCGTTAGATTGCGGAGGGGAGGGTTAGGCTGCAGGAGCGTTAGATTGCAGAGGGGAGGGTTAGGCTGCAGGAGCATTAGATTGCGGAGGGGATGGTTAGGCTGCGGGAGCGTTAGATTGCAGAGGGGATGGTTATGCTGCAGGAGCATTAGATTGTGGAGGGGATGGTTATGCTGCAGGAACGTTAGATTGCGGAGGGGAGGGTTATGCTGCAGGAGCATTAGATTGCGTAGGGGATGGTTAGGCTGCAGGAGCATTAGATTGCGGAGGGGATGGTTAGGCTGCAGGAGCGTTAGATTGCGGAGGGGATGGTTAGGCTGCAGAAGCATTAAATTGCAGAGGGGATGGTTAGGCTGCAGGAGCGTTAGATTGCGGAGGGGACGGTTAGGCTGCAGGAGCATTAGATTGCGGAGGGGATGGTTAGGCTGCAGGAGCGTTAGATTGTGGAGTGGAGGGTTAGGCTGCAGGAACGTTAGATTGCGGAAGGGACGGTTAGGCTGCAGGAGCATTAGATTGCGGAGGGGATGGTTATGCTGCAGGAGCGTTAGATTGCGGAGGGGAGGGTTAGGCTGCAGGAGCGTTAGATTGCAGAGGGGAGGGTTAGGCTGCAGGAGCATTAGATTGCGGAGGGGATGGTTAGGCTGCGGGAGCGTTAGATTGCGGAGGGGATGGTTATGCTGCAGGAGCATTAGATTGCGGAGGGGATGGTTAGGCTGCGGGAGCGTTAGATTGCGGAGGGGATGGTTATGCTGCAGGAGCATTAGATTGTGGAGGGGATGGTTATGCTGCAGGAACGTTAGATTGCGGAGGGGAGGGTTATGCTGCAGGAGCATTAAATTGCGTAGGGGATGGTTAGGCTGCAGGAGCGTTAGATTGCGTAGGGGATGGTTAGGCTGCAGGAGCTTTAGATTGCGGAGGGGAGGGTTAGGCTGCAGGAGCGTTAGATTGCGAAGGGGATGGTTAGGCTGCAGGAGCGTTAGATTGCGGGGGGGGGGGGGGTGGTTAGGCAGCAGGAGCATTAGATTGTGGAGGGGATGGTTAGGCTGCAGGAGCGTTAGATTGCGTAGGGAATGGTTATGCTGCAGGAGCATTAGATTGCGGAGGGGAGGGTTATGCTGCAGGAGCGTTAGATTGTGGAGGGGATGGTTAGGCTGCAGGAGTGTTAGATTGTGGAGGGGAGGGTTATGCTGTGAGAGAGTTAATTTACAGAGGGGAGGTTTAGGCTGTGGTAGGGTAATTTTGTGGAGGGAGGGTAAGGCTGTAGGAGAGCTAGGCTGTGTATGGGGGGTAGTGGTGTGGGTTAAGCTGCAGCAAGGAACACTTGGCCTTGCAGATATGAATGAAGATGAAGCACAGGAGAGTTATTTTTATGTGTCAGGGTCCTCTGTCTGCAGTGCTGACGTTGTAACTAATTATTGTGACAGTGTAGGATGGGTGCTCACCTCGTACGATCCCATTGCCTGATCTTTGACCTTCATATACAGCAGCTGTGGTCAGAGCAGGGGTCTGTCTTCAGTCAGAGTAAGGCCCTTATTCTGATCGGTGCGGATATTCCCGCATTCTTACGGAGCGGTCCGCACGCCACGGTGTTTTGCCGCATGCGGCCATCGTCCGTAGAAACGCCCACGTGTCCTCCGCATTCGGACGGACTCACTCTTTAAGAACAGGGCGTGTTTACGGACGACATACAAACCATGCGTGTGCGGGAGAAACACTCCGATTCTGCACGGTATTACAGAGTATTACAGAGTATGCTCGGAAATACCGCATCCGAACGGGAGCCAAGCGGTGCTACCGCCCGTAAGCGGAGTATTTACGCCAAACAACCCACTATGAAGTATCTTCTGCAATACATCACATGACCCACTTATTCAATTACCTATCCTCATAAAAAACAGCTTATTTGGAATTGGAATCAATGTGTGTGGTTTCATGAGTACATGTCTAATACACATGTGTATTGATAGTATTAAGATTCAGTCATGTCCATTGTTAGCAGTTTTTAAGTGTGGGACAAGTACAGCATATGTGGGGGATTACTAAGGTTTCCTTGAAGCAGCAATGGTTTCAATTAAAGCACTGACAAGCGGCCTATTAGTGAGTAATGAGTAAAGGAGTAGATTCTATTGGGTTCAGGTGTTAATGGTTGTAGTCATTAGGCGTACGTTCGCCTACCGCATGAACGAGTGGTGTCCGCAAAGCAATAGTACACTTGTGGACACCGCACATTTCTGCCCTTTTTGCTCGCGTGCATTCGGAGTGGTTTCCGAATGTACGCCCCCCAACATAAGTGTACTCCCCCGTGTCCGCCCATGTTTCCGCCCCGTTTTGCCCACTTTGAAACTACGCCCATGTGTCATTCCGCATGACGCCCATAATACGCCCCTATTTCCCGACTGATAGCGGTGAACAGTTTTGGACGGGATTTGGCCGAACTGGTACCGAGTCAAGGCGTGGCACATGCGCGTAGCGTTCTCCACGCATGCGCAGACGCCGTAAAGACGCGATCCGTAAGTACGCGGTAAAGTCCGCGTCAATCAGAATAAGGGCCTAAATGTGGTCATCCCTCGGTTCATTCCACTCTGTGAACTTAAAAACCTGGGAGGACGTCCGGTCCCTGCAGTATAAGAGCAGCTACTGTGTGCAGCTGCGGGCAAGCGTGTCCAGGGCAGCCTGCTCCATACAGTCACTGACTGTCTGTGTGCAGTTCCCTGCATGAAGAGTCGCAGCCCAGCACTTCTCAACAGCCACAGCGGCTTCCAGTATGTGAGAGAGGAGCTGGGACCAGAGCGCTGTACTGTGGATACCTTGTGCTGTCCCTGCCTGCCAGTGTCACTTCCCTTGTAAAGAAGTGAACTCCCTCCTCCCACCACTGCTCTGCTCAATCCCCAGTGCATTTGAAAAGCTGTCCTGCCAAGCATTTAGAAGCTGCTGCTGCAGGACATTAGCAGCCCACAAAAAAAACCTTGGCTATCAGGGCGGTTTCAGTGCAACCATAAACCCCCCTGCCTGCGCCACTGTTGTAAATTGAGATACTGACCCTACAAAATCCTGTAGCTGATGTAAGCAAACAACTCATTGACTGTCATAATCTGCTGAAATAAATTCAGCTCCTGATGATGATGATATATTAACTGAAATATATGGCGGAATGTAATACAGTTCAAGGTTGCTGGGGCTGAGTTCAGTATAGGTTATTTAGGCAGCTTCACTTTTTTTTATCACCTATACAATTATCTTGTACAATTTCATGCTCTTTGTGATTGCTTAAAACCATAGAGTGACCATAGAGTACACTTATTCCAGGAGGTGGCTCTTTAAAATCCAATGGAATGTGTACAAGTACTTTAATTCCAAATATTCTTAAATGTTATAGGTCAGGTTTCATTCCATTTCACGTCCTATGAATTATTTTCAGTTTCAATAAATTCTTTCAAAATATCAGAATGTCATGAATTATCCCCCCCCCCCCCCCCCATAAATTGCGGCCATATTTGTGTAATAGAGCATGCTTCATCCACTTTAGTCGATTATCCTATTCATCCTCTTAGTAACACCATTTTTTTTCTTGATTGAAGGGCCTTGTTGTCTGGAACAATAATTACATATATTTTCAGAATGTATTTTGTCTTGCTACTTGTAAATACTGCTCCATTATCTGGTCATAGTGGGTGTTTTGTAAAGAATCATCTAAACGTAATACTGTACTTACTGTACTTGAGCAAATACTCTTCAAGTTCAGTGTCTGAGATTTTACACACATTTTTTTCATGATTTAAAACCTTGTTTCATGCACAAATAACATATATTTGTGTGAATTTCATGTGTTTGATGTGCTTATACAACATTAATGAAAGATACCTCAATAAACTTCTTTAAATATAAAAAATATTCCAATATACGGAATAATCTTTTATCTAGAATGCTTCTGGTCCCGAACATTTTGGATAAGGGATACTCAACCTGTACCACAAAATTTGGAAACTGTTACAAGAAAATGGTAAAAAGTAAAATTCTGTAATGACTTTTATCACAGGAAAGAGAGAATTACAATTACGATTACTAACAATTTATAATTAGAATCAGCATTTAAGAGACTTCTATTTTAGTTAGAGATGAGCAGCTTGATTTTTACTGAAAACAGTACACACAGTTTGAGGTTCTGCCTTGGGTCACTTTGGGGTCACTGAGTGGCAATGAGTCCCAGCTTGGGTTATTCTGCCAAGTTCAGATGTCGAACTAAACTCTGAAGCTTGCTTGTTTTTGGATTGTATGTAAGTGCTTCCATCATGATTCAGAGGTCATATCACACTGCTAATTACTTGAAATGATTGCTATTGATGTTATTAATATTGTAGGAACAACAACAGGTCCAAATTACATGATTTAGCTGTTTTTATAGTTTTAAAATGAAACCCAGATACAAAACCTAAAAACTTGAGGGTGGTTTTTATAAAACCAAAATAAGACTTAATTTGATGTTGGACCAAAACCAAAACATGGGGAATGGTGACTTCCAGGGCCTCCCCTTTTGGCCAGTCCAATTATAAGTCTGCCAGGAGACATTACAAATAACAGTGCCCCCAAAATGTGCCTCCACCTTGAATACACCACTGAATCATATGACCATAAGTGTTTGACAAAAACAAGGTGCCTGCAGGAAAAACTTACTGACAGCTATAAAAGTCTGAAGTCTTTGACATCTTTAGGTTTGTATTCGTCTTGGTCCTTGTCAGTTTATGCTTGTATAGGTCATTGGATTTTTAATGAATTTCAAGGAGTATCTGTGCCTTTTTATCTGTCTATCATTTGCTTTAGTATCTACTGCCATTGTGCAGTATTTCTGCAAGGTTCCATTTTTCTTCAATTTGTGTTCTGTTTTGCTTTCTATTTCTCTATTAGACCCATTTTTCTTTCTCCTCACATACCTTTCTGCATCCTACACACACTCTATCCTCACCTTCTTGGATGCAGTCATGCAGAAGGACTAGCGTAACCTCCATCTTCCAGGTCTGTGTTGACTTAGCATGTACTAAGATATATGCAAACAACATCCAGAAGTTATGTCCCATGCCACCAGATTCTTCATGCATGGCTTCCTATGAGCTTAAACTTGCACTGGGCCATGGAGACATGTTCCATGTTCCACCTTCCTCTCATGACCATGTCATTGCTGCCAGGCTAGGCTGCATGAACCCAGCCATTTGGCTACAATGGTGTCCCCAGGGTTGTCTCCTACTGGACTTACCTTAATTTCTTTCTTGCCCCAACTATACTTTGCATAGAAAATGATTCTGGTCCATTACTGTATTACTATCGGTTCTTCCTGATTTTCCAATGCATATTAGTGTTTTGAGAGGTCTTCATGATACAGTGGCACCTTTCAAATGCAGGAGACCTCTTGCTCAAGCACGCCATACCCATTTGATCCTCGTACTTTGGATGTTGCGTCTGCCTGACCCGTTTTATCCTCATCTTTCCAGCGTTTTTCTCTATTTTGATCCGTAGTTCCCAGGTTATATTTCCCAGTTCTTACTGGGATACAATCTTTCTCCCACCTTTTCCCTGCCCTCCATATCTGTGGTATATCTGCTAATTATAATGTACACACCACCTTTTCTTCTTTTTATTACCCTGCACATATTGTGTTTTGAGCTCCAGTCCTTCCATTGACAGGACAATTTTTGGTTTATCTGTCCCCATCTGCCTCTTTTCAACCTGTTTTTTGTTTAATAATACTTTTTATTGTCAGAGTAAGTCTACGAAGAATCTTGCCCAAAAAGCAGCCAAACAAAATCATGAATAGGACCAAAGCCATGGTAACAGTAGGACAATAATGAGTAAATAGTAAAATGTGTTCAACAAGAATACACATAGAAACATTAGAACAATAGAGCCATTAACTGGCTTTGTTATACATATATGTATGAAGCCTGCTATCTTTCAACAAGACAAATGAGCGTAATGAAATATATTTGAGTTTGGAGCGTATTTTGGAGAGGTGCAAGGTGCAGATTTCAGTATTTTCTCTTTAAACTCCAATTATTTCAGGTGTAAGTGTTTTTGTTCGAATCACAGTGTGTTTTCAGTTTCTTGTGCATTTTTAAGCCTATTAGTTCATTATTGCACTAGTCTTAAGGCCCGTCCAATGGATGGGCAAAAATTTAAGCTTAAGCAATTCTTGTTCCTCCAAACACAGCAGGGCAAAAGCTGCTGCTGCAGCAGCCAGAGCAGGTCACCAACTATCCACTTTCCTTACCCAACCACAGCAAAGCAGAAGCTTCTGCAGCAGCAGGCATAGCAAGTATTCAACTATTCACCATACCTTCCCAATCACAACAAGGCTGCTGCAGCAGCCAGAGCAGGTCTCTAACTATCCACCTACCCTACCCAACCACAGCAGGGCAGAAGCTGCTGAAGAAAACAAGAGATGCGCCAATCGCACAGTACAGACAATTGGTTGAGAAGTAGGACCCTCTATTGGAATAAGACAATAATATTTGTCTAAGACAGAAAAAAAGGGATACAGTATCCTATTGGCACACAAAGTGCAGCGATAGGTACAGGGGAAAGAAGGTCACCCACCCTCAATACAAACAATTTATACAGAAATGGCTTCCCCTGTCGCACACCGTGCTCACAACCTATATCAATTATATATCCTTAATTTATCTGTAGCTTGATCCGGTTCAGATGTGGGACTTCTTTTCTATTTTTTCTTATTTTCTATTTCCTTTTTCTCCAAAAAAGGAAGTATGAAAGAATATGGTATAGTACGTTTTCACAGGGTCATTAAATGGTTATGACCACCACCTTAGATAGAAGTGGGTTTTTTATTAGTTCAAAAGGGTAGCGTACCCTACTCACACCAAACAAAGGATGTGCTCCTCACATAAAGGTTTCTTTTATCCATAAAAAAGACCACAATTTGCTTCAAAACGACAGGTGGCCTCTTCTGTTGATATTTCTTTCACAGAAAGTGGACATACCTTCACCCAGTGTATCTTAAACATAGAAACATAGAAACATAGAATATAAGAACCACTTGGCCCATCTAGTCTGCCCCTTTTTTTAAACATGTTACCTCAAACCATATTTGATCCTTATTTTTTTGTAAGGATATCAATATGCTTATCCCAAGCATGTTTAAATTGTACTACTGTATTTGCGTCTACCACCTCTGTTGGGAGGCTATTCCACTTATCTACTACTCTTTCTGTGAAAAAATTCTTCCTCGCATTTCCCCTGAATCTTCCTCCCTCTAGTTTCAGTGCATGTCCTCGTGTTCTGTTGCTCCTCTTCCTGTGAAGAATGTCTCCCACCTGTACCTTGTTAAAGCCCTTGATATATTTGAAAGTTTCTATCATGTCTCCCCTTTCCCTTCTCTGCTCTAAAGTATACATATTAAGATATTTTAGTCTTTCCTGGTACGTTTTGTGATGTAGGCCATGCACCATTTTAGTTGCTCTTCTTTGTACAGTCTCTAATGTATTTATATCCTTCTGGAGATATGGCCTCCAGAACTGAACACAATACTCTAGGTGAGGTCGTACCAATGACCTATACAGTGGCATTATTACTTCTTTCTTTCTACTGCTGATACCTCTCCCTATGCAACCAAGCATCTGACTTGCCTTCTTCATTGCTTTGTTACATTGCCTACCTGCTTTTAAGTCCCCTGAAATAGTGACACCTAGATCCCTCTCTTCCTCAGTAGTTTCCATTATAGTGCCATTTATACTATATTGAGTCTTTGGATTTCTGAGACCCAAGTGCATGATTTTGCATTTTTTGGCATTAAACTGTAGTTGCCATTCTCTTGACCATTTCTCTAATCTGCCTAGATCCTCAATCATTTGTTTTACCCCTCCTGGTGTGTCTACCCTGTTGCATACCTTTGTGTCATCTGCAAAAAGGCACATTTTACCCTCAATTCCATTTGCAATATCACCAATAAAGATATTAAAAAGCACCGGTCCAAGTACAGATCCCTGGGGTACTCCACTTGTAACCTTTCCCTCCTTTGACTGTACTCCGTTTACTACAACTCTCTGTTTTCTGTCCTGCAACCACGCTCTTATCCATTCAACTATCTTAGAATCCAATCCCAAGCTTTCAAGTTTATTTAACAGTCTGCGATGTGGGACAGTGTCAAAAGCTTTACTAAAGTCTAGATAAGCTACATCTACAGCCCCACCTTGATCTATTACTTTAGTCACCCAGTCAAAAAAGTCAATAAGATTTGTTTGACACGATCTTCCCCCAGTAAACCCATGCTGTTTTGGATCCTGTAAATTGCTGGTTTTGAGATATTCTACAACTCTTTGTTTTAAGAGTGTTTCCATCAATTTCCCTACTACTGATGTAAGGCTCACTGGTCGAGAGATATGAAGGGGGACGTACCCCACTTACACAACACAGCATATTTTCAATCCTATCTCGGTTTCTTTATAGGAGTGCCTTCCTCCCAATTTCAGCTTTTTCTTTGTTATATCAATGTGTATATATATATATATATATATATATATATATATATATATATATATATATATATATATACACCAAAAGAAAAGTGTAAAAAAAAACGTACTTTAAACGTATAACAATTTTTTATTTCTCTAAAAGACACAATTAAAAATATAGGGCATAGTGGACCACAGCAACTGCACAATAAAGATGGAAAGAACACTTAACTTTGTTCAGGGGATCAGGTCCGGACTGATACCCCTGAATTGGAAGTGAAGCACGTGCAGTAGTGTTGGTCTCTGAATTAGCCCCAGACTAAGTTGGTCTCTGAATCATTCCTCAGGATGTGAGAGTCTGGGTCTACAGCATGGGTATTTATACCCTCAGTGATATTCCTCCCCTTCCTGTGGGAGGGCTTAGGGTTTGAAACCGGAAGTGTATAAAAACGCTATCAAAAGGCTATAAAAAGACTTCTGTACCTCATAGCTGGTATAATAAAACCACACATTAGTGGTATATATAATATAAACAATTTCCTACAGCGGGGTCCAGTTATCTCGTATAAAAACCAAGTGGAACGCATGCGTTCCTGGAAGTTCAGCCGTGACACGCATGATGACGTCAGCGGTCACGGACTGATATGCAACGTTTCCTCCCCGAATAGGTGGAACGCATGGATTAGTGGGGGCGGAAGTGCCCGCTCTGCTATATCCGTAGGGCCGTGGAACGCATGACGGAAGTGTAGATGGACATGTCTAGGTATAGGGCCGTGGAACGCATCACGGAAGTATAGATGGACACATATAGATATACATATATTTACAGCGCATTCAATGTTTTATAAAAACTTTCTAATAATAATGTATAACACTTAATGAATCGATTACACTAAAAAGGAAAGAAATGAAAGAATGTATAAGAAGAAGAGAGGGGATATATCGAGAGAAATGTTCATAGGAACCACTTACAGTAGTTTCAAAGTCCATATTCAATCCATCTGGGTGCAATGTACCCAGATTAAAGATAGAACGCATTTCTGTTTTGGCCAGAGACTCTTCTAAGATATATTTTCTCCAGCTCCCTACTATTTTTCTGATGCCGCAAAAAGATATTAGTTGGTCAGTCCTACAGTCATGCTGATCTTTGAAATGAGCAGATACATTATTAGACAGAATTCCTTTTCGGATATTCCGAAGATGTTCACCCATACGTTCCTTTAGTTTTCTACTTGTCTTTCCTATATATTGTTTTGAACAGGAACAGGTCAGGAGGTAAATAACATTTTTACTTTCACATGTAATGAAATCCTTTATTTGGTGGGTAGTACCTTTTTGTTTTGATACAATTCCTTTATAACCGTGTTCTTACTCTTACAGTTCCTGCACATCATACATGAACCGCATCTGTAGAAGCCAGTTGATTTCACTTCTTTTTTTGTTTGTTTATTTATTGTGCTTTTTACCACTATATTCCGCACATTTCTAGCTTTTCTGTACACAAATTTTGGTTCAGGTTTTAAGTACTTTTTCATAATGGGATCTTTTAACAACACATTCCAATGTCTTTTTATGATTTTCTCTATATCGCGGTGCTGTCCATTAAATTGTGTAATGAATGGTATTCCAATATCCTCTTTTACTTCTGGTGCTGATGGATCGATTTGCAATAGCTCCTCCCGATTCTTCTCTTCAAATTGATTACAGGTTTTTTCTATAACTTTCCTGCTATATCCCTTCCCCACAAATTGTTTAGTGAGGATGGCTCCCTGTTGTTTATAATCCTCGATTCTGGTGCAGTTCCTACGAGCTCGATGAAATTGGCCAGAAGGAATTGACTTAAGCCAATTTGGGTGATGGTTGCTATCAGCTTGTATATGAGAGTTACAATTGGTGGGTTTGCAGTATGTTTTCGTATAAATCTTACCATCATCAATGAAAAATTCACTGCTTGTTTGCTTTTTTGAAATGTGAGTACAATATTCTGGTCGTTGTTATTTAGATGTGTGCAGAAAGATTCCAAAAGGGTTTCCTCTCCTTTCCATACAAACAATATATCGTCGATATATCTTGTCCATAGCACCAGGTTCGCCCCAAATTCATGCCCCTCGTATACCGATGACTCTTCCCATTGGGACATGAATAAGTTCGCATAACTTGGGGCAAATTGTTTATATTATATATACCACTAATGTGTGGTTTTATTATACCAGCTATGAGGTACATAAGTCTTTTTATAGCGTTTTTATACACTTCCGGTTTCAAACCCTAAGCCCTCCCACAGGAAGGGGAGGAATATCATTGAGGGTATAAATACCCATGCTGTAGACCCAGACTCTCACATCCTGAGGAAGACCTGTCAAGGTTGAAACGCGTTGGTGGAGAGTCTGGGGCTAATTCAGAGACCAACACTACTGCACGTGCTTCACTTCCAATTTAGGGGTATCAGTCCAGAACTGATCCCCTGAACAAAGTTAAGTGTTCTTTCCATCTTCATTGTGCAGTTGCTGTGGTCCACTATGCCCTATATTTTTAATTGTGTCTTTTAGAGAAATAAAAAATTGTTATACGTTTAAAGTACATTTTTTTACTCTTTTCTTTTGGTATATATATATATATATATATATATATATATATATATATATATATATATATATATATATATACACACGTGGGGGTTTGACCCTGAATGCGCTTCCAATACTAGATAGCGGCCAACCTCTACAAAATCCCCCCTGTTAGTGGGAGATGAGGGACAAGACACGAGAAAAAGATGTAGAGGGCGCTGTAGGAATTCCCACCACCTTATTGTGTGCTCAAGTTTCAGGCAGATAGGTAGAGTAATAATTCAATCACATTTATTAAAAATACAAATGTATGACTTTTACAAATTCATATTCTTGTGAACCGCAAGGAAACGACCCGACGCGTTTCGTCTCCGAAGAGACTTCCTCAGGGGTACACTGTGGGTGGTACAGAATGCCATAAGAATCATATATATATCACACAGAATATTAAAACTTTTTCTTTCAGAAATTTTGAGAAATATGATATATAATACATACCGGTAGAATGCGGTATGTTGTAAAAACAATCTTTTAAAATTCTTTGTAAGAATCAAACAGAGTTCGGAAAGGACTTTGTAAAATTCTGTAAACCAGAGCATGTGTCTCATGAGTCACAAGTAGCAAAATTCTACCACAATAATAGGAGGAGCAAAAGTAGGAGGATAAGGAAGAGGAGGAGAGAAAGCATAAACGAATATAAGGTAAATGGACATACCCAATGTAGACAGGCCTTCAATAAGGGCCCTTTTGGCAGAATAGGGCGCTGGAAAAAAGGGGGAGGAGTGTACCTATAGATAGATGAACCATTAAAGGTCAAAAGGTCACCTAGCACAAAATCAATGCTAACAATTCATTGGCCATACCTACTTTAGGTGGGGTCATGTGCTAATAACAAATCTAGCTCAGGGAAAAGTGAGGCTGAGTAGACAATTATAACAGGGAGAATGCCCAAGACCATAAAAGACTCTAACTCACAACTAAGGGGTCAAAATACCATCATAGAGACTATAAACGATAGTATAATCACTAAACCTCAATGATGATGGCATCTGAAAAGGACAACTTTAATAATCCGATTCAGTGTATATAACAGAGGACAACCTGATATCTTACGGGTCCAATAAAGTATGCATGGCTGGGCGATTTATATAAGCACAGTATAGTACCGGCCACATTACAAAAGCATTTGTAGTGTTAGTATCTGGAAATATCGGCATAACAATGGTGTACCTCTGCATGATATAAATGGCTACATCCAGATGAAATGGCTGGATATATCATAAATCCACATAATCAACATGGCTATGTGATTCACCAATGTATAAATTTCAACAGTATATTCATATGAACAGGGTGACAATAGTAAAGACAATGGATATGTGAATCACAATCCAACAGCATAAGGAATTACAACAGCATAATAGCATAAACAATTGTCAGATATATCAAAGGGTAACCTACCAGAATTTGGTGAGCACAACTGAACTCTCCTGCACCTTTTCCAGAATGATTGGACTATGGGAGGGTGGACCTAATTTATACCCTGAATGTGGGCCGTCCTATCCGGTCAGTGGAAGGAGTGCAAAAACCGGGTATGAGATGTAATGTGGATAGCTGGAATTCTAATTTAAAGTGAAAGTGCAGGGAGCCGTATAATCGGCTGATATAGATAATAGAGGGCCAAGTCACGCAACTAAGTGTCCTAAGTGCTAGTATACCTAACATTCTATATAGTGCACCTATGCATTCCCCAATCCGATAATGGGGATAATAGTGTTGCTATAATAAGAGCATAAATATTTAAGGGGAAAATAATAAACAGTGTTGAATGGGATAGAAACATTGTGTTTAATGATTAAACCCAATGTTCTTATGAGGTCTGGGTAAACCACAATGATGGATCTGACATTACATATCAAAATACAATGATGACATAGTAATGGGTGACAGATGATATATATCCTATGTTTACAGGTTGTGAATATGGGCTTTTTACAGATTGTACAGGTGATACAGATTATAAAAATTCTGGTGATCACATGATGACCAATAATATCCAAGGAAATTTTATACAGAAATTCATACATAGATCTAAAGTGTGATATCACATAGTTTCATACAGAAATTTATGTATGGATTTAAAGTGTGATAACATATAAAGAAAGAGTGAACCCAACCATAAATAGTGTCCCGTATAGGGATATAATATTTAGAACAGAGTATGCCCCAAGCGGATATTATAGAACCGTAGTAGTGCCAATAGGATGGGAAAAAGGGTACATGGGTGGAGTATAAATCCTGAATCTCTTAAGGATATACACTAATAATAGGAAAGAAGAAAGAACATATAATGGTATGAATGTATAGACAGATATAATAGGAATATGCTATGGGAAAGGTTCAAAGTATGCCCAGGGGTATGAGGGCCCAAAGTACCACACAAAATTAATTCAAAAGACGGGGACCCAAGGTGTTCAACCATACAACTTCCAAAAAAAAAAAAAAAGGAGGGGATGGGCAGCTGAGTGAAAGGGACTAGTGTCCAAAAAATAATAAGGATTTTCTATGAACCTAAAAAGGACACTATGTCAACATTTTCATTTAACCCTTTAGGGTAAAGGGTGTTAAGTGTGTATATCCAAAATGTCTCTTGTTTGGAGAGTTTTAGGTCCCGATCTCCACCTCTTGGATCTACAGTGACTTGTTCTAAGATGGTGAAAGAGAAATTCTTCACTTCCACAGAGGAGTTATGTTTCTCTGTATAATGCCGTGAAAGACTGTGGATGGATACTTTATGCTTGATGTTACGGATGTGTTCTTGTATCCGAATTTTGACCTGCCGCTTTGTTTTGCCGATGTACATAGCCCCGCAGCCGCAAGTGATTCGGTAAATCACGTAACTCGAATTACAGGTAGTTGGGAGGTTCAGGGAATATTTTTTCTTTCCAGTCTCATGTTTGAATGGGGATTTTTCTATGAATTTGCAACACAGACACTTATTACAAGGTGTGCAACGTACCACTTTTGTCAGAAAATTACTCTCTGGTGGTTTTCTGGAGATAGCTCTCAATTGACTGGGAGCAATGATACTTTTAAGATTTTTTGCACGTCTAAAAATCAAATCTGGTTTGGGCGGTAGATGTGGGCCCAAGATGTTATCCTTCAGTAAGATGCCCCAATGTCTGTTCAGAATTTTCTTAATTTGAAAGTTTTCCTTGTTATATTGGGTTACAAAGAATCGTTTTCCAAAGTTCTTGGTGGATGGGGCTTCAACTGGTGATAGGAAGTCTTCCCGTGGTCTAGCAGACGCTTTACTTCTTGCTTGATTGATTTTTTGTGGGTCATATCCTCTCTCGATGAACCTATTCGCCAACATCAAGGATTGGTCATTGTAATCTCTTATAGAACTGCAATTTCTTCTAATGCGGCAGAATTGTGCAAATGGGATACTATCCTTCCATTGTGGTAGGTGACAGCTGTCATATGGAATGTAGCTATTACAATCCACTTCTTTGAAGAAAGTTTTGGTGGTCACTGTTTCTCCAGGGGAACCTTCCAGAACAAAGTCTAGATAGTTGATACTTTTTTGATCCATTTTGTGGGTGAACTTAAGATTGAATTCATTGTTCTGAAGGCCTTCCATAAAATCATCAATGGTGGAAATGTCCCCTCTCCATACCAGAATGAGATCGTCAATGTAGCGTTGGTAGAATAGAATATTCCCGTAGTACTTGGAATTGTAAATGTATTGTTCTTCCCAGACACCCATGAACAGATTTGCGTACGATGGGGCAAATTTGGTCCCCATCGCAGTTCCGGTGGTCTGCAGGTAGTATTTTTTATCAAATTCAAAGAAATTATGTGTTAGAATAAATTTGATGCTGCTGAGAATGAACTCTATCTCTTTAGGGTTACTCAGATTATGTCTTAAGAGTATGGTTTCCACTGCTTTCAGGCCTTTCTCATGTGGGATCGATGAGTACAAAGCTTGGACATCCACAGTCAGCCAAGTCAGATCTTCCTTCCATTGGAAATTGGTTAATTTGTTCAACAGGGAAGTTGAATCTTTTAAATGTGAGGCATTTTTGAGTACGTATGGCTGAAGAAGTATATCGATAAGATGTGACAGGTTGCAGCTTAATGATTTTATACCAGCCACTATGGGTCTTTCAGGTGGGAGTTCTTTATTCTTATGAACTTTTGGTATGTGGTAGAATATGGGCATTGTAGGATGCCTGGTATACAAGTACTCAAATTCTTCCTTTCCAATGACCGAGTTCTTCCTGGCCTCTACTAGTAAGTCATATAGTGCCTCCAGGTATTCAGCCGTGGGGTTGGTGGGAAGTTCAGTGTAGGTATTTTTGTCCAGGAGAATATTACAAGCTTCCTTTAAATACATTTCACGTGATTGAAGCACTACCGTTCCGCCTTTGTCGGCATTACGTATGATAAGATCTTCATCTTTTTTCAGGGACTTCAAAGCTTTGATTTCTTTAGGTTGTAAGTTGCTTGTGGTTTGTTTGTCCCAGATTTTAATTTTCTTGAAGTCTTCATTCACTAAATTATAGAAAATGTCGATATGACTGCCCTTTGACTCCACCGGGTAGAACTTTGAAGGATTGGACACTCTGGGCAGAATCCGTTCATGAGACGGAAGTATAGGATTTTTTAAAAAATGACGTTGAAGCGTTAAGTTTCTTATGAACTTATTAAGGTCAATGAACAAATTAAATTTGTCCACATGTCCGTCCGGTGCAAATTTTAGTCCTTTATTTAGTACTGAGATCTGTTCTGGGGGACTCAGAATCAGTAAAACTCCCACATTGGGTAATAGTGATGAAGAATTCACATCCAGTTGGAATAAAATCCTTGAGGAATGTTCCCTAAGACTTATTTCACTTATTATAAGTGAAAGAAAGAAGGAAATCACGAGGATAGAGGAGGATATGATCAAAATAGACAAAGCTGTGGAGAAATTCTCCAATAGTGAAGAATTTGAACGGGATGTAAGAGATCTCCATCAAAAATTGGAAAAAGTGGAAGGTGACATCATCCTTAGGAAACAAAAAAAGTTTCAACGCGACAAAAATGATTATATTAGCGGACAAATCCACAACTGGTCCACTGACAATAGACCAAAAATGCGAAGAGACTCCCACGTCTACAACGAGCAAATTCAACAGGACAGACCATACCAAAATAATTTTCGCCGTCGATACAATTCTAATTGGAGAAATGATTCGCGATGGCAACAACCTGTTCCCAAAAGGGATTATAGATACAGGTCCCCCTACAGACGCCACAGAGGAAATAATCCAGGCACTGAGAATCAAAGACATAGGACAAACTATGACAGATATACACACTCTGATAACCACCCACATCGGTTTAGAAAACCTACTTTCCATGATAGATTTGAAGACAGAACTCTAAGATCCAGAAGTCGTTCTCATGAACGCATACCACCACCGGTGCATTTTTTAGGAAGAAAGGGTCTCCCTTCAGTTCAGGGAGAAGAAATTCTATACGACAAAATCAATTCCCCACAAGGAGTCAAAAGAGGGCACATTGGGGACGAAGAGGCTGCCGAGGGGGCGGAAAGAAGCCCAAAGAAAAGGAAAGCCCTAGTATTCCAGAGCCACAGGAGACAGGAATCATCAATATTTCAAAAAGGCAACTACTCCCAGAACAGATCTCAGTACTAAATAAAGGACTAAAATTTGCACCGGACGGACATGTGGACAAATTTAATTTGTTCATTGACCTTAATAAGTTCATAAGAAACTTAACGCTTCAACGTCATTTTTTTTAAAAATCCTATACTTCCGTCTCATGAACGGATTCTGCCCAGAGTGTCCAATCCTTCAAAGTTCTACCCGGTGGAGTCAAAGGGCAGTCATATCGACATTTTCTATAATTTAGTGAATGAAGACTTCAAGAAAATTAAAATCTGGGACAAACAAACCACAAGCAACTTGCAACCTAAAGAAATCAAAGCTTTCAAGTCCCTGAAAAAAGATGAAGATCTTATCATACGTAATGCCGACAAAGGTGGAACGGTAGTGCTTCAATCACGTGAAATGTATTTAAAGGAAGCTTGTAATATTCTCCTGGACAAAAATACCTACACTGAACTTCCCACCAACCCCACGGCTGAATACCTGGAGGCACTATATGACTTACTAGTAGAGGCCAGGAAGAACTCGGTCATTGGAAAGGAAGAATTTGAGTACTTGTATACCAGGCATCCTACAATGCCCATATTCTACCACATACCAAAAGTTCATAAGAATAAAGAACTCCCACCTGGAAGACCCATAGTGGCTGGTATAAAATCATTAAGCTGCAACCTGTCACATCTTATCAATATACTTCTTCAGCCATACATACTCAAAAATGCCTCACATTTAAAAGATTCAACTTCCCTGTTGAGCAAATTAACCAATTTCCAATGGAAGGAAGATCTGACTTGGCTGACTGTGGATGTCCAAGCTTTGTACTCATCGATCCCACATGAGAAAGGCCTGAAAGCAGTGGAAACCATACTCTTAAGACATAATCTGAGTAACCCTAAAGAGATAGAGTTCATTCTCAGCAGCATCAAATTTATTCTAACACATAATTTCTTTGAATTTGATAAAAAATACTACCTGCAGACCACCGGAACTGCGATGGGGACCAAATTTGCCCCATCGTACGCAAATCTGTTCATGGGTGTCTGGGAAGAACAATACATTTACAATTCCAAGTACTACGGGAATATTCTATTCTACCAACGCTACATTGACGATCTCATTCTGGTATGGAGAGGGGACATTTCCACCATCGATGATTTTATGGAAGGCCTTCAGAACAATGAATTCAATCTTAAGTTCACCCACAAAATGGATCAAAAAAGTATCGACTATCTAGACTTGGTTCTGGAAGGTTCCCCTGGAGAAACAGTGACCACCAAAACTTTCTTCAAAGAAGTGGATTGTAATAGCTACATTCCATATGACAGCTGTCACCTACCACAATGGAAGGATAGTATCCCATTTGCACAATTCTGCCGCATTAGAAGAAATTGCAGTTCTATAAGAGATTACAATGACCAATCCTTGATGTTGGCGAATAGGTTCATCGAGAGAGGATATGACCCACAAAAAATCAATCAAGCAAGAAGTAAAGCGTCTGCTAGACCACGGGAAGACTTCCTATCACCAGTTGAAGCCCCATCCACCAAGAACTTTGGAAAACGATCCTTTGTAACCCAATATAACAAGGAAAACTTTCAAATTAAGAAAATTCTGAACAGACATTGGGGCATCTTACTGAAGGATAACATCTTGGGCCCACATCTACCGCCCAAACCAGATTTGATTTTTAGACGTGCAAAAAATCTTAAAAGTATTATTGCTCCCAGTCAATTGAGAGCTATCTCCAGAAAACCACCAGAGAGTAATTTTCTGACAAAAGTGGTACGTTGCACACCTTGTAATAAGTGTCTGTGTTGCAAATTCATAGAAAAATCCCCATTCAAACATGAGACTGGAAAGAAAAAATATTCCCTGAACCTCCCAACTACCTGTAATTCGAGTTACGTGATTTACCGAATCACTTGCGGCTGCGGAGCTATGTACATCGGCAAAACAAAGCGGCAGGTCAAAATTCGGATACAAGAACACATCCGTAACATCAAGCATAAAGTATCCATCCACAGTCTTTCACGGCATTATACAGAGAAACATAACTCCTCTGTGGAAGTGAAGAATTTCTCTTTCACCATCTTAGAACAAGTCACTGTAGATCCCAGAGGTGGAGATCGGGACCTAAAACTCTCCAAACAAGAGACATTTTGGATATACACACTTAACACCCTTTACCCTAAAGGGTTAAATGAAAATGTTGACATAGTGTCCTTTTTAGGTTCATAGAAAATCCTTATTCTTTTTTGGACACTAGTCCCTTTCACTCAGCTGCCCATCCCCTCCTTTTTTTTTTTTTTTTTTGGAAGTTGTATGGTTGAACACCTTGGGTCCCCGTCTTTTGAATTAATTTTGTGTGGTACTTTGGGCCCTCATACCCCTGGGCATACTTTGAACCTTTCCCATAGCATATTCCTATTATATCTGTCTATACATTCATACCATTATATGTTCTTTCTTCTTTCCTATTATTAGTGTATATCCTTAAGAGATTCAGGATTTATACTCCACCCTTGTACCCTTTTTCCCATCCTATTGGCACTACTACGGTTCTATAATATCCGCTTGGGGCATACTCTGTTCTAAATATTATATCCCTATACGGGACACTATTTATGGTTGGGTTCACTCTTTCTTTATATGTTATCACACTTTAAATCCATACATAAATTTCTGTATGAAACTATGTGATATCACACTTTAGATCTATGTATGAATTTCTGTATAAAATTTCCTTGAATATTATTGGTCATCATGTGATCACCAGAATTTTTATAATCTGTATCACCTGTACAATCTGTAAAAAGCCCATATTCACAACCTGTAAACATAGGATATTTATCCTCTGTCACCCATTACTATGTCATCATTGTATTTTGATATGTAATGTCAGATCCATCATTGTGGTTTACCCAGACCTCATAAGAACATTGGGTTTAATCATTAAACACAATGTTTCTATCCCATTCAACACTGTTTATTATTTTCCCCTTAAATATTTATGCTCTTATTATAGCAACACTATTATCCCCATTATCGGATTGGGGAATGCATAGGTGCACTATATAGAATGTTAGGTATACTAGCACTTAGGACACTTAGTTGCGTGACTTGGCCCTCTATTATCTATATCAGCCGATTATACGGCTCCCTGCACTTTCACTTTAAATTAGAATTCCAGCTATCCACATTACATCTCATACCCGGTTTTTGCACTCCTTCCACTGACCGGATAGGACGGCCCACATTCAGGGTATAAATTAGGTCCACCCTCCCATAGTCCATTCATTCTGGAAAAGGTGCAGGAGAGTTCAGTTGTGCTCACCAAATTCTGGTAGGTTACCCTTTGATATATCTGACAATTGTTTATGCTATTATGCTGTTGTAATTCCTTATGCTGTTGGATTGTGATTCACATATCCATTGTCTTTACTATTGTCACCCTGTTCATATGAATATACTGTTGAAATTTATACATTGGTGAATCACATAGCCATGTTGATTATGTGGATTTATGATATATCCAGCCATTTCATCTGGATGTAGCCATTTATATCATGCAGAGGTACACCATTGTTATGCCGATATTTCCAGATACTAACACTACAAATGCTTTTGTAATGTGGCCGGTACTATACTGTGCTTATATAAATCGCCCAGCCATGCATACTTTATTGGACCCGTAAGATATCAGGTTGTCCTCTGTTATATACACTGAATCGGATTATTAAAGTTGTCCTTTTCAGATGCCATCATCATTGAGGTTTAGTGATTATACTATCGTTTATAGTCTCTATGATGGTATTTTGACCCCTTAGTTGTGAGTTAGAGTCTTTTATGGTCTTGGGCATTCTCCCTGTTATAATTGTCTACTCAGCCTCACTTTTCCCTGAGCTAGATTTGTTATTAGCACATGACCCCACCTAAAGTAGGTATGGCCAATGAATTGTTAGCATTGATTTTGTGCTAGGTGACCTTTTGACCTTTAATGGTTCATCTATCTATAGGTACACTCCTCCCCCTTTTTTCCAGCGCCCTGATCTGCCAAAAGGGCCCTTATTGAAGGCCTGTCTACATTGGGTATGTCCATTTACCTTATATTCGTTTATGCTTTCTCTCCTCCTCTTCCTTATCCTCCTACTTTTGCTCCTCCTATTATTGTGGTAGAATTTTGCTACTTGTGACTCATGAGACACATGCTCTGGTTTACAGAATTTTACAAAGTCCTTTCCGAACTCTGTTTGATTCTTACAAAGAATTTTAAAAGATTGTTTTTACAACATACCGCATTCTACCGGTATGTATTATATATCATATTTCTCAAAATTTCTGAAAGAAAAAGTTTTAATATTCTGTGTGATATATATATATGATTCTTATGGCATTCTGTACCACCCACAATGTACCCCTGAGGAAGTCTCTTCGGAGACGAAACGCGTCGGGTCGTTTCCTTGCGGTTCACAAGAATATGAATTTGTAAATGTCATACATTTGTATTTTTAATAAATGTGATTGAATTATTACTCTACCTATCTGCTTGAAACTTGAGCACACAATAAGGTGGTGGGAATTCCTACAGCGCCCTCTACATCTTTTTCTCATATATATATATATATATATATATATATATATATATATATATATATATATATATATATATATACACATTGATATAACAAAGAAAAAGCTGAAAATGGGAGGAAGGCACTCCTATAAAGAAACCGAGATAGGATTGAAAATACGCTGTGTTGTGTAAGTGGGGTACGTCCCCCTTCATATCTCTTTAAGATACACTGGGTGAAGGTATATCCACTTTCTGTGAAAGAAATATCAACAGGAGAGGCCACCTGTCGTTTTGAAGCAAATTGTGGTCTTTTTTATGGATAAAAGAAACCTTTATGTGAGGAGCACATCCTTTGTTTGGTGTGAGTAGGGTACGCTACCCTTTTGAACTAATAAAAAACCCACTTCTATCTAAGGTGGTGGTCATAACCATTTAATGACCCTGTGAAAACGTACTATACCATATTCTATTTTTTTTCTCTTTCATACTTCCTTTTTTGGAGAAAAAGAAAATAGAAAATAAGAAAAAATAGAAAAGAAGTGCCACATCTGAACCGGATCAAGCTACAGATAAATTAAGGATATATAATTGATATAGGTTGTGAGCGCAGTGTGCGACAGGGGAAGCCATTTCTGTATAAATAATATTTGTCTGTATATCATGAAGGTGTGCAACCATAGGACAAGAAGCTGCTAAAGCAGCCAGAGCAAGTCTCCAATTATTTACCTACCCTTGCCAACCACAGTAGGGCAGAGCTGCTGCAGCAGGTATAGAAGATCCCAAAAAACCCACGCCGATGAGTCGCTTATTAATTTCAGTTTGTCAAAAGTTTTGCAAAGTGAAAATGTTTTTCATTTAATGGACCCTTATAAGCATTTAAGGGTCCACTTAAGGGAGTCTGTTTATTGTGTTGTATTTAGAAAGTCATAATCTTTCTAATGTCATATAACAGTGCATGAAAACAACAAAAACAGCATGGTCCCTTATGACAGCACTCTTAAGGGCTCGGCCAATTAAACCCATCTTCAAATTTAGATAGTCCATTAAGATGAGAAGGTAGTGTGCAGTTTGAAGACGATTAGTTAAAGCGTTTGAGAGTTATCGTGGAACATCCATATACACACACACACACACACTCAAAAACATCATTAAATTATACTTATGTAGATTTGTTCATTGTGGCTTGCATAGGGGAGCCAGGGACTAGCATAGGGGGCTTTTAGTGGTCAGCGCAAGCTGACCACTTTGTGTTCTAATTTATTAAGCCTCTGTTAGACACATTGGGGTTTCCAATGGATGAACATCAGTTTGATGTAATTAGGGATTGATGCAATATGCCTTAGCATAAGGCGTGGCAGTTGTGTAACTCTATAAATTTGATCTAGACTTAAAGAATGTCTTTCTGAAGCAAATGCTGCCGTTATTTATTCTTTTGAATTGTCCTGTCAGATTATACCTTTGGGTAGTTCATATATTTTGTAGAACATTGGAGAGGGCAATTGCATTTCACTTTATTTTAGTTATCTGTGGAATTTAAGAGAGACTTACATTTTTGGGACTCCTTCCTGATGAATATTAACAGTATATGTATTTGGGTTCCCTCATTATCCAGCCTCACTTACAGATTTTTACTATTGTGGCAGTCCAAGGGATTTGGGGCATATTTAAATGGTAAGTGATGTATGGAACCAGGACATCAATAGTGGTATGAAGTACATTTTATTTTGAGAATTGTATCCTATCATTTATGCTTTGGTATTAGTGGTGCCAGAATAAAGACACCATTTGAGATGTTGTAATTTAGATGTGGAACAAGCATTGAGCACTACGCACAGTTCCTTATTTGCCAGCTTTTTCTCCAGTTGGGCATACAGTATGATTCTTGTACTGCAGTCATGTCCAAACTGTGGCCCTCCAGCTGTTGTGAAACTACACATCACAGCATACCTTGACATAGTTTTACCATGCCATAATGGCAAAACTGTGGCAAGACATGATGGGACTTGTAGTTTCACAACAGCGAGAGGGCCATAGTTTGGACATGCCTGTTGTACTGCTTTGGTTATAATGTCATTTTTAAAGCATGGCATATCCCAGGTGTAGATAACTTTGTTGTGGATGCTCTGTCTATGTTTAATTGGGGCAAATTTTGGGGAGCTTTTAATGTACAGTTTAGTTGTCATGTTACATATTTTTTAAAATAACCAAACTAAAAGGATGACACTACAGTATCAAAACAAATATTGCATTTAATACAACATGCTGTATTAAAACAACAATACACATGAATATAATTGCCATGGATAAAATTGTTAAACAAGCTGTGAGAAGCAACTAATAAATCTTTAGTAGTGGAGAAACAAATTGTTTCAATGTAACTTAATCATTCAATACACATATGGCTGATCCAACAGGAAAATTGTTTGAAATGTTCCAATATAAGAAATGTTTCAATTGCCAATAAAAATATATTGTAAAAAGTGCTGAAATATAACGGAAATTGTTTGGAGGCAAAATAACCTTGTTTGATTTAGGCTGATTAATAATGTGACTTCAGTAAATGGAGAAATTCAATCGACAGTTTCAAAACATGAAAGGGATAAAGTAGAACAGTAGAAAGGCAGCCTCTTAATAGAGCTACATTTAAAGGGATGACTACCAGCCCATGGGTGCACAAACACACTATATTCCAAGGAAGTTCCAATCTGTGGTCAAAATATAATAATGTTCAAATAAAAATGGATTTACTTTATCTGTAACATTAGTGGAGCCCCGAATTTCACACTTGTTTCAAATGGACTGGCTAGAAATGTCACTCAACAAAGAAATGAAAGTAAAAAAGTTTCTTTCCATCTGGCTCCCACGTATAAAATCTCCTTTGTATAGGCTCACTTTGAAACCAATGCAAATTTTCTAAATAGAGATCTAAACAACATAAATATGGTTGTACAACAAAAATTTTAAGTTGTACCAGTGTAAAAATATATTTTATGAAAGCAGTTTCATATTAATTTAAGAAATTATAACATTGTCCTTTACCAATTTTGAATTTACCAGATGACCACAAGATGGCACTAGTATCATATAACAATTATATTGCTCTTTCAATCTTAGACATTTTGCACAGTTTTAGTGATGGAATAACTTATATTTCTGATTAATTCTTTTCTATTATTTTCTTTTCTAATGCTACCCAAAGTGTTGATAAGTTGTACAAACTATAATCAAAATAAAAACAGAATTACAGCGCATTAGTACAATACGACAACTTTTCTAATTGTAAGTACAGAGCAAAACTGGAGGAATTACAGTGACATATTTTTGTGAGAGACTAGGGTAACAATACACTATAATGGCAATTACAAGTGCCATTGACAAACAAAAAATGAAGGATGTAAGATTAATCACTGACAGTACTCAATACTCCTGATAGTGGTAAATTCAATAGGTTTTGTCAGTATAGGCTCCTCATGTGAACATTACTTTTATCACCAGAATACTTATTCTGATTACAATAATTGTAAGGAGATGTATTAAATTTTCTAAAAATGGTGGTAAGGGTTATGTTTATTCTGCAGGGTAGGAAGGGATGAGGGGTGGGGACGCACAGTGACATGAACTTGCGCTAGGTTCCATGGCTCCTAGCTACACCTCTGCATTTCAGTAACACATGTAATACCCCAATAATGGCAATGTCATGTTTTTGTTTGAGACACAGGTTGCTTTACTCCTGAATGGCGCCAGTATGCCCTTTGACTATATGTTTTATTGCTTAACCTACAGCTTAACTCAGGTGTGCATTCTTGTGGTAGTGCAGATTCTAAAGTACAGCAATTTGCTCAGGCAGTAGGTGTTTCCTATGCAACTGCTTTAGTTTTCCATAGAGCCACCTGCATATAATAAATAACCCCAAAATAAAAGGCTTATTTTAAGCCATCTAATTTTTTCATACTTTGTCGTGTGTGTGTGGTACACTCTCCTGTGCCACCCGCATATAAGAAATACCCCCCAAAAAAAGGGTTATTTTAATTGTATAATTTTATTGTATCATTTTTTCAGGCTTTGCTGAGTGTGTGTGGTTTAGGCTGAGTACACTCTCCTGTGCCACCTGCAAATAAATAATAAATAACCCTAAAATACTGTTTTCTCTGGTAGTTGCCGGAAAAATTAAAGAAGGGATGTTGCCATGTCATGTTCTGCTTGAGCTGACCATTTTCTCACCAGCAGCTGTTTGCGCCTCTTCAGATTTGTGTTTATCAGAGGCAAAGATACAGGTTTACAATACCTGTGAATAAGTACAGTGGCCAAAATACAGTGATCTGATTTCAACAAATTGACCACCCTGTTCGGGCCGCTGACAGCATCTCTAAAGGTGCGTACACACGGAGGAGATATATTGCTAGCAATATATTGCTTGCAATATATTGCTCAGTGTCTCCTTTTCAACAAGAGATGGTCGCTGTTGAAAACGAACCTCTGCTGGGGGTGCCGCAGAGGTAATTAGCTGGTCGCAGCAGCGATTACAATGGGGCAGAAAACGGGAGCGCGCACCCGGCGATTTATTGCCGGGGCACACTCCCAATCACTGGCAATATGGTCGCCTGCGACCATATTCCCAGCGATTATAGCCCCTATCTCCCCCGTGTGTACACAGCACTACATGCCCCAGTCATTTTCTGGATTAAAATTATCCTATCAATTATCCTCAATTAAATTGTGTCAGAAAAACATGGGACTTTTTGGAATTTGCAGTTATTTTTCTCACAACATAAATTATCCCTACAATTAATGTGTTTGAGTACAAATGACATGTGGTAAGGGAATACGGATAATAAGCTCTATTTAGTCCTTTCTACATGTGGGTGGTTAACTGGACAGTGGGTAAAACTGCATTTCTGAGTGAGGACACTAAAGAAACTTTTTTTAAATGTCCCTTGTACAGTCTGGGAATTGCTTGGGTAGTGAAGTTGAACCCAGAACCCCATACTGAACAAGCATGTGTTATCCTGTATGCTGACGCAGTCCTTGTCTGTGTACCTTGATCCTGATCCTGTCCAGCCCTGTGTTCACCTACCAGGATCCTGTTTACCAGAGTTTGATTAACTCTTCATGTGCCTGTAATGTGTTTGGTCCTTTTTCTTCCAGCTGATACTTGCTCCATTGGTGCTCCTGTTTGTATCCTGGAATTATACCCATGTCCAGAGTTGCTTCCTTAAACAATACAGCCCAATTGTTACGATCCGGGGAGTAACTGAACGTCTCCCAGACTATATGGTGGTGACACCTCTAACCTCACTCTATTGGCCCTCCGTGACAGGTGGTCGTGGACTGTGGGATGCTAGGCTTCACCTGTAGCCGCCACGGCTGAAAGGGCGAGATTATGGGCCCCATACATCAGCAATCACAATTTATGGATTTACAGATACAGGGATTTTTTGGCCACACATTACAGATTTATTTCAGTGATTGGCAGATTTTTCCATCTAAAAATTGCATCTTCATATCTGGAAATTGCCCAATCGATTGCTGTTCATAATGTAAATAGATGAAGAAGACGAATTGGGAATGCCCACACATATAAAAAAGATCTGCAGATAATACCAGATTATTAAACATGTTTAAAAACCTGATTAAGCAATCGATTGGCGATTTTGATTGGGATTGCTAAAAGGGGGAGCCCACACATCTAAAATTAATTGTGGCAATCATCTCCATATGTGAAAATTGTCACAATTAATTGCTGATGTATGGGCTCCTTTAGGCCCGCCCAAGTGTTAGGTGGTGACAAGCCCACGACGACCGCCAGGGATAGATCCAAGAGGACAATCTGACTAAACTAATAACCCCGACTAAAGAGGATAATGCAGAAGTATAAGTCCCTGAAGTAGCACACATATGGAAAATAATAATGAAAATACTGCGACTCCGTCGCAACCAAAACAACAGTCAAGTGACCCTGTCGCAACCAAACACCATGCGTCCTCGTCACACACAGACAAGTTGTTCCTAGCACAACTTAAAGGGGAACATCCCCACATAAATAAGCAGGAAAAATGCCCAACCTCCTTTTGGGCAACTGACATGCACCACAGTGCAACCTAACCATAACCTAAGACTACTCACGACACCGGGCATAAGATGGAAGGTAGTGGTTCCCAGATGCTTGAGAGTCAGCAGGTTCACGCAGGAAAGGTAGCAGCAGCACATCCCAGGAAGAATCCTGCATAAGGCACGGGATGACTGGACTCAGATTGCAGCAGGACAAGACAATCCAGACCAGGAAATTGCAAAACAGGAAGCTATCACCGGCTCTGCATTGCTGGGGAGAATGCCTTAAGAAGGACTCAGGTGACATCTCCAGCCAAGCTGCCAGCAGGAATAATGAGCTCATTATCCATCAGCCTAGTGAATAATCAAGTCTCCAGAAGATTTGAGCTGCAATGGCACAGCCTGACCACCGGAGGCCACCAAAGAGTCAAATGCCCAAACACAAACAGAACAGAACACAAAACAGACCTGAACCATCCTAATGGTTCCTAACACCGATGTTCATACTGTATCACTTTACTGAAAACAGAACAGTATCAAACAAAAGAAAAAGAAGCAGCGCTGATTAATACAAATGATCAACATTTAAAATTAAATAAAAACCATATGGTGATTGGACTGATTTTACATTAAAATAAATACATTTTATTGATACAGTGAGTGACCGTTATTTGGGGAAATGCTGGTATTAGATGCAAGTTTGGCCTCACTTGAGGAAAAAAGGGTGGGGGGTGGTGCCTCAAAAAGGGACCATATAAAGTGCAAATGCAAGGAAACAATTGGGTATTACCATCCACCTGTTGGTTGGAGACAGTAGTGTATCTTGTTCCTCCCAGGGACTCAAGGCCTAAATGTGCTGGCCCGAGTCACCTGTCCTGAAGTGAGGGAGTACACACAGTAGCTGCAGTCCAATTGGTGGTCCAGAAGTCTTTGGGGTGCAAATTGAAGGTCCAAAGGTGTACAAATGGTGGGGTCCAAGAGATGTTTTGAGGCTGGTCCGGATCAGTCCGTAAAGTGCAAATGTCACAAAGTGCAGAATATTGGTACTTTGGCAGAACCCATTCTCTGCAAGCGCAAATAGTTCATGTGACAACTAATACAGATGGAATTCAGATTGTCATTGACTGACAAACTTTTGTTGTTTGGGAGCATAGAAGGGACCAGCGACAGCCTCCATGTTGCACCATTGCAGGGGAGGTATGAGGCCGGGATCCCGAAAGATATTTCCTTTCCTTTTGGTAGCTGCTGGAACTAGCTTGAATGGGTCACGCAGCTGGCCAATTATGTCGGAGATGATCTGATACTGGAGGAGAAGTTGTGACGCCTCCTGCTGCATTACCATATTAGAACTTTCACTGTTGCTTCTAAGTAAGAAGCAATAACAGCAACTCCAACCACATCTACTGTAACATGGATATGAAAGAATAATGATAAAACAAATTAATTTTCAATTTATTGCCTGTTAAATCTGTTTTATGTCTACAGTCACAACCATTCAATGTTGTTTTCTTGAAAATATATTCAAATTGGGTTTGCAAAGCTACAGAATGGACTTGTATGCTTTTGTTATGAGAGTAATAGAGCAAATAAGGAACATAACAATTTCACCAAGTACTGCGACTTGACCTTGGCAGTTAATCTTAGGCTAGTCTGAATAAAGGAAATGTGGTATATTGATGCTATCGAGTCATATGTACAAAGTAAAATACACATTTCAACAATTTGAACATTTCCTGAGAGGCTGGTAATATCAAGGGAATAGAAGGACTAGGTTGTATTGTGTGGTAATGAGAAACATTTATACAGATAATGTAGTGTGATAGGTTCTCGTCTACAAGTGAACATTATCATAGAAATGAAAAAAGATCTCCCATCTCCTCCCCTAGTGTTACTGATCTTTTTTAACTGCACTCTGTAGAATATTGGAGTTACAGTATGAATTGAGAAATAACAACTAAAGTGATTTGCAGGTTTATTATAGCAGCTGTCATGCCAGTCAAAATAAATGAAGAGGGCTGTGGTATAGTAGCTCCATGGATACAAAGATCACATCACTTTATCCTACTGTAAAATATTTCTGAAGCTATGTGTTCTCTACTATTATTAATTCTGAATTTGCTTGTATTGTATTGGATTGTTTTTTTTCTTTTCTCTATTTATCTATTGAAAAAGCATTGTCGCTTTTATTGGGATTGGTATGAAATGTCAACACATATAAAGGGGAAATTTACTAAGATGAATTCGTAGAAAAAATTTGTATTTTCATAGGAAAAAACAATTTTTTTGGGCGTATTCGTATTTTGGGAATTTACTATGCCAAAAATAAGAATTTTCGTATTCGTATTGATGGGACATTCATATTTGTATTTACAAATACGAATGAATGCACCATCGATAGAATACGACAGGAATCACCATTCAAAAGAATGGTGATTCCTGATTTACTAAGCTGCCGTATTGAAAATACGGACGCTAAATGGCGTAAAACAGCCGCGATTGGCCGGGCAAATACGGCAGGAAAATACACGTAATTTTCCTGTCGTATTTGGCTTTAGCTTGCACAAATCAGTCAGATCCGTGGAGGCTTCAGTGTAAGAAAAAATAGAAAAATAAATAAATTTAAAAAATTGCGTGGGCAGCCGTAACCAGCACTAGGCTGAAAGAGCCAGGGCTGGTAATAAAAAATCAGGAAACCCGGCAAATAGGGGTTCCCCGATTTTTTTTAAAACCAGCTCCAGGGCCGGGGCTGGTTCCCAAAATACAGGGGACAAAATGACTAGGGGCCCCCCGTATTTTAAGAACCAGCCTCAGGCCCAACCAGTCAGCAGGGTAATGCCACAGCTGGGGGGAGACTTTCCAAAGCATTCATCCCTACTGACCAGTCAGCCTGGCCAGGGGTCCTGGGGTAGTGGGGACAACCCCCCAATAATGCCTCCCCCCCCTTCAGGACTTACCTGACCAGGCTGAAGCCTGGTGCTGTCTCCAGTGACCCTGGGCTGTGGTCTCCGGGCTGATTAAGTGTAAAAAGATAGAAAAAAAACATTGGGTTTTGCTGTGGAGCTATGAGTCCCAGCAAGCCTGGAACGCATACTGGGACTTGGAGAACAACAAGTCCCAGCATGCGGCCCATTGTGTCGCCGGGAGCATGAGTAGTTTGTGCGCATTTGCAGGTCCACTGTGCAAGCAGCCGTGACGAGTTACAATGTCGCCGGGCCATACACACAGCGGTCCCGGGGGGAGATGTGCAGCATGCAGGGGGGTGTCACCCATGAGTATGCCCAGCTTTTTATGGGCATCCCCATGAAACTGCTGGGCGTTCCCATGTGAGGCTACACTAACTTATATTCCCGAGCCCTGGAGAAATAATTTGATGGTTGGCAACCATTGAATGATTTTTCTGACTGTGGGCACATGTGGGGGGATGTGTTTCCATGACACACCCCCTTGCATGGTTGCAGGGGAAACAACTACAAGGGGGGGGCGACCCGGGGTGGCAGGACGGTGTTACAAGGACTTGCATAAAATGCAAGCTTAACAGCTTACCAAGTCAATCAGAATCAGGCCCTAAATCCACTCCCCTGCTTCTCCCTGAACCCTCGTCTTGTTTTAATCACACTGCACTTGCACAGCAGGAAGCAAGGGGCTTCTAGCTAAAGTTTGGTAAGTGAAACAAAGTGCAACCAAAGAATGTAATGCGCCATCCTGGAGAGGAGGGGCCTCGAGGGGCCAGCAGCATGGAGCAACATTGGGCAATATAGACCACTGTGGGACAGTATTATGGCACTGTGGGGCAGCATGTATAATTCGTAAACTATGTGCAGCATGTTTTTTAATGTGAGGGTCACCATCCATGTGCTTGTTTACAATAAGTGTGTTCATCCTGAGTTCAGATGCACTAAGCTTCAAAAGTGATAAAATGGAGAGTGATAAACAGCCAGCCAATCAGCTCCTACCTGCCATGTCACAGACTGTTTTTGACAAATGTCAGGCAGGAGCTGATTGGTTGATTGTCTATCACTCTCAGGGCCGTCTGGATCCACGGTGTTTAAGATGCAGCGATGGCCGCAGTGACACTCCACCAGGGGGGCTGTGGGTGGCGGGAGATGCAGCATTGGCCACGGCACCGCTCCATGGGGGGAGATAGAGAGGGAGCCACTCACCTCCATCTAGGGGGGCTGCTCCCTAGTGCCGCCCTCCAGTGGCCAGCGCCCCAGGCAAATGCCTAAAGCTGCATAGTGGTGGCGCCAGCCCTGATCACTCTCCATTTTACCACTTTTGAAGCTTAGTGTATCTGGCCCATTGTGAGGGTCACCATGTGATTCTTGTACAATAAGTGGGTACTGCATGGGTATGTTTCATAAAAAAATAAAAATAAATTTGGTTGGTATTTAAATTGTGCTTTTCACAATGCAATGTCTTCATATGCGGACAACACTTTTACAACTGGATTCATCGATATCTATCGGGCCAGCATTTGTCAGTGGCAGATTAGCAGCAAGGACTATTCCAACAAACAGAAGAGGGATAAGGTCTACAAACAATTGGTTAAGTACAGAGCCAAGAAGAAAAAATTGGTACTTGTGTAGTTTCACGGCGCCGCCGCGCACAGTCTGAAACTTGGCAGCTTGCCAGAGGCTCTGTTTAACTGTGCGCATGCCGCTCTAGCTCTGCCTGACTGTGCACGTGCCGCTCTAGCTGTAAGCTAAGTATTGACAGCTACGTTAACAGCGTAGCGGCCGGGCAGCAGCAGCGCGCTTCCCAGGCGCTGACAGGTCACTGTGGTACTTGTAGTTCCACAGTGAAATAGGCAGCGCCTGGGCAGCGCTGACAATGGGGGCAAGTGGAGACTCCCCGGGCACAACGCTGACGTGCCGGGGCTTCTAAACTACACACCCCGGCACACCGCTGTGTCTCCCATGTACACGCTAAATTCAGACGCAAAAGCGTCTGAATCCAGCCTTGCCTGCAAGCCGCTAAGAAGGGTTGCAGTCTGGATGTAGGCGCTAAAGCCCCTGGATTAACACTCCCTGCAAGCCGCTATGATGGAGGCGGGTGTCTGGATTCAGACGCCAAAGCATCTGAATCCAGGCGCCTTGCAAGCTGCTATGAAGGAGGCGGGCACCTGGATTCAGACGCAAAAGCATCTGAATCCAGGCGCCTGGCTCCCTGCAAGCCGCCCAGGTGGTGGGGCATCTAAATTCAGATGCTAAATCGCCTTGATTTAGTTGGGTGTAGGGGTACATCTAAATTTAGACGCAAAAGCATCTAAATTTAGCTGGGTCTAGGGGTACACTATTAAAACCCGCCCACAGTGCCACTAGTTGATACAGCAGCTGTCGACCTTATAAATCCCACTATCCACGCCAACCCGAAGCGTGGCGAGCGCAGCGAGCCCCACGAGGGGCGGCTGTACACGTCCTACGACCTTTTCATACCCCCACTATCCACGTCGGTGTGGAGTTGAGAATAGAAAGTGTGGTGAGCGCAGCGAGCCACCGAGCCCGAAGCGTGGCAAGCGCAGCGAGCCCTGCGAGGGGACGTGGATACCTTCACAGGTATACGCGTCCCCTCGTGGGCTTCACAGGTGTCCGCATCCGCTCGCCACGCTTCGGGCTCGGTGGCTCGCTGCGCTCGCCACACTTTCTATTCTCAACTCCACGCCGACGTGGATAGTGGGGGTATGAAAAGGTCGTAGGACGCGTACCGCTGCGCTCGCCACACTTCGGGTTGGCGTGGATAGTGGTGCTATCACACCTGCACACACTTGAGACAGTAATGACGACATTTTCGGCAACTGTTAACTTTTTTTTAGCAGACTGGAATTGAGACGCTAAATGCATCTCAAAGCGCCTAAAATGTTAGCGTCTACATTGGGGACACCCCCTGTGGTAGCGGTGTGCCGGGGTGTGCGATTTAGAAGCCCCATTTGTGTCCTGTTTACATGGTACATTTCATTACATTATAGCCAGAGTGGCACGCGCAGCGCTACGTTACATCACGTTACATTATAGCTAGAGCCGCACGCAAGCCTCTGGCAGGCTGCCAAGTTTCAGAGACAGACTGTGCACGCGGTGGCGCCGTGAAACTACACAAGTACCAAAAAATTCATTTGCGGACAGTTTTCACGACGGAACACATCCGAGTGACTGAGTTACAACGTTCAGGAGCCTGGATCGATAATGTCTACAAATCATTGCTATGGTTCTATGAACAGATTAAGGGCTTTTCAGACCTATATGGTCGCAGCCTAGAGAACCTTCCGCCACCCAGCTGAACAAATCCCCTCGGCAACAAATCCCCTCGGTAACAAATCCCCTCACATGTGGCTGCAAGGAGGAGAAATCATAAGATGGTCGCTCACCATGAATGATTTTTCCAGCTTTTGGTCGGAAAAGTAAGTCAATAAGTACTTTTCACATGGCCGCTGTACTCTGAATTTGGGGAGGGTGCTGATGTCAGCCGTCCGCCCCTGTGTAAGCTGTGGAATGCCCAGCTTTTTTATGGGGATGTCCATAAAATGCTTGTCGTTACCTGCTGCCGCCCCCTTCCCTCCACTTACTGAGCGACCATCTCGGCAAATGTTATACAGGGGGTTTGCACATGGGCATATGCAGGGCCCAACCATCGAAAACGTGGGACAAATTCAGTCCTGAAAGAACGGGTCTGATTCGGCCCATAAGTTACTTCTGGAGAGAGAGTCGAGGATACATGTATGGGGTAATCTGGATCCAGGGTCTCCAAGAATGACACAAGAGGAGGAAAAGACCATTGATATTGTAAGCTAAAACACATAAATATGTTCAACTTTCTCATTGTGGTACTTGTGTATTATCACGGCGCCCACTACTCAATTTGCGTAGAGGGCTATTCAGGGTAGTGAAATCGTATCGCATCGCATTGCATGCCATATTGTATGGCATGCTATGAGATTTTCCTATGTAATGTATTCACTGCTCTGTGTCAGTGAATCCATTAAAAAGATAGTGGGTGAGATGTATTAAAATACATCTCCGCCCTTTGCGCCCCCCCCGCCGCAATGCCAGCGCATATGTACTAACATATGCGGCTGGCATCGTGGTGCGGTGACGGAGGCCCCCCCGCGATACCTGTACTGTGGTGTGCGGGGGGTCTCCGTCACCTTCCTGCTGCCTCCTGCTCCCCTCACGCCGGGGACAGCTAAGCATGCTGTCCCTGGTGCCTCCTCCTCCCCCCTGCAGCCGGAAGGATGTCCGGCTGCTTCACTAGGGGGAGGAGGGGTTTACCTTCCGGGGTCCAGGAGGACCCTTCAGGAAGGTAAGCCAGAGGGGGGGTCGGCGAGGCGTCGGGCTTGCGTCGGCGGTGGCAAAAAGAAGCCCATAGGCTTCTATAGGGTATCGCCACCCAAAGGTGGCGATACCCTTCAATGCGGTATCATTTTTGATACATTGGAAAATGCGGTAAAACCGGGGTTTTACTGCATTTTCCGTTTGATACATCTCGCCCAGTATGCGATAAAAAATCGCATCGCATCGCATGCCATTATTGTATGGCATGCGATGCAATGAGATATCGGTTCTGACGGAACCTAGAATAATGCCATTTAATGGTAAAATGACATATAGGGAGAGAATTAATAGAATGAGATATTCTGAAAGTGAGAGATTTGGGAAGAAATCTCCAGTTTTTTTAAAGCGCTAATCATTTACAATGCCAAATCAAACTGGTTTTGCAGTGTAGATGATTGCCACTGGATTTGGGATTTCTTCCCAAATCTCTCACTTTCTGAATCTCTCATCCTATTAAATTTCACCCTCTATGTCATTTATTGTGCCCCCCCCCCCCCCGCACTATCCACGTGATCCCGAAGCGTGGTGAGCGCAGTGAGCCCCGTGAGGGGTGTTGGTACGCGTCCGACCGACCTTCTCATACCCCCACTATCCACGTCGGCGAGGAGTTGATTATATGTAGTGTGGCGAGCGGACGCTTTATACATATAACATAATACACGTCCCCTCGCGGGGTTCGCTGCGCTCGCCACACTTTAGAAAATCAACTCCTCGCCGACGTGGATAGTGGGGGTATGAAAAGGTTGGTCGGATGCATACCGATGCGCTCGCCACGCTTAGGGATCACGTCGATACTGGGGGGAGGGGGCATTAATAAATTACATTATATGTAATTTAATGCTATAGTACATTAAATGCCATTATAAGTGTCAAAATCGCATCGCATGGCATACCATAACGGCATGCAATGCGATGCGATGCGATTTCACTACGTTTGCGTACGTAGTAAATTCGGGCACCATGATAATACACAAGTACCCTCATTGTTAATCACGGTCCTAAGATTTTTTTTTTGCAGGAATCTACCCTTTAGCTAAATATGGACACTTCCACAAGCACAGGGGCTACAGAACTGGAGTGTACGGGAGAGGAATATGCATCTAAGCCTCTGCCTGCACCACCATTAACGCAGAGGTGAAATACATACAGATCTGTAGCAGACCAGCTCAAAATAATTTTTCAAACATGCAGAGAAAATGCTTAATAGGCAACTGGACAGCACCCACATTATTGAAGCCCAGATGCGCGACATGCCTGAAAGTACTCATCGTAAATTCAAACGCAAAGTATTTGATGTATTAAGAAGGACTGATTACAATGACCTTCCTGATCACCTGGATTTAATGCTAAATCCTATGCTGCATAAACAAAATGCCCCCAGTATCCATACACCAACCCTTCACTTATCCGCCGGTAAATGCTCCTTAACTGTGCATATTTTCTTCTGGCGAGACCCCAACCAGCACCCACCCCACCGACTCTGTCCAGGGACCCCCGGATGGAGGTGAGCTGTAGTCACTACCCCCCACCGCAGCAACTCGGCCGCCACCGCAACAACCCCCCTGGAGTGACTTGGCTGCATTGCACCCTATCTCCCCCCCCCCCACACTTAATCAGTGTGCCGTCTGCATCGCATCCCCCAGGCCCCGGAGCAGCACGGAGGCTGTATCCCCCCCTGGATCAGCGCGCTGCCCGCATCGCACCCCCCTGGCCCCCAGAGCAGCACGTACCCCCCTTGGGTCAGCGCTCTGGCCCCATCTCACCCCCCTGGCCATATCCCCCCCCCCGAGCAATGCGGCGGCCACATTGCGCATCATCCCACCTGGGGTGCACCTTGCACCGGTACTGGTCATTCTAATGTTCCTTCATAGAACACAGTCTGCAAATTCAAGATCTTAATTTTTTGCTTCACTACTTTGTGAAACACAAAGTCACATATTTTGAACAAGAAAGTATTGTGAAAAAATAAAAATGCTGGACGGTAAAAATGCGGGCATGCATAAAAAAAGATTGTTTGCATTGTCTTTTTTGTTACACATAATAAGTGGCCATTTTTTACAATGTACAGCTGTTACAGAGTATACTGCACTCAAGGTACAAAACAGAGAGATATGGAGCAGTTCTCTTCTGGCGGGGGTATGGCAGTCAGAACGTCAGCCCCTGCAAGGGGACATGTGCATTCTGGCGAGCCCCGGCGCTGGCTGAGAGGTGATCCATATGTGTGTATATATAGGCAGTGCAATGGTTAGCATTACTGCCTCACAGCACTGATGTCATGGGTTTAATTCCCACCATGGCCCTAACTGTGCGGAGTTTGTATATTCTCCCCGTACTTGCGTGGGTTTTCTCCGGGCACTCTGGTTTCCTCCCACAATCCAAAAATATGCTGGTAGATTTATTGGCTCCCAACATAATTAACCCTAGAATGTCTGTGTGTGCATCTACATATGGTAGGGAATATAGATTGTAAGCTCCACTGGGGCAGGGACTGATGTGAATATTCAAATATTCTCTTTAAAGTGCTGCGGAATATGTATGCGCTGTATAAGAAACTGTTAATAAATAAATATATTGTAAGAGGATCAGGGGAACAGGTATGGTCTCATGGAGTAGGTGGCAAGGTGCAGCAGCTGAGAGGTCACAAGTCAGTCCAATACTGTGGAGCAGAAAAAGAGAGGGAAAATAGTAGCGCTAGTGACAGAGTATAATTATATTAACCTAATGATCCAGCTGCTAACATAATGGGACAATCACCAATCCCAGTGTAGGAATAACAAAAAAAAAACAGAAGAAAGCGCTTGGATTGTAGTAAAAATTGGAGCCACTCTTAGTAAATTAGAAAAAATTAAAAATGTACAGTATATAAATACAGTAACAAACATGAAATACCAGTATTGATATACAGTTCAATAATCAATTTCACAGGCAGGTACCGGACAATACCATACAAACATGAAATACCAGTATTGATATACAATTTAATAATTAATTTCATAGCTACCGGCCAATACCATACACCCATAAAAATAAACCTAAAAAATCCAACTAATAAAAGCCTCCTTTAATTTAGGAGAAAGATATGTTTAATAAAAACGATTTGGTGAATCCACTGTTGCCAGCCTTAGTATATTATTAAAAGGTCAGTCATTTGTTAGTAATGGTAGTATGTAGGCAGTCCAATAGTATTAATATTGCAAACAGTCTGGTGTAATGGTTCTGGGAGTGAACCCACCATTGGAGTAACGTGATGGGCACGTGCATATGATGGTGGTGGGCTGAGCCATCACCCAGGACCACTGTTTAGGATGGCCACGGTGCACCCTACTCTAACTCTATTGGCCTTCTCGGGCAGGTGACCGTAGACTGCAGAATGCTAGGCTTCTCCTGTAGTTGCCGCGTTCGAATGAGCGAGTTATGCCCGCTCCGTCCCTGATGCAACCAGGTTTTAAGATGTAAAGGTGCGTACACACGTACAGATTCTATCTGGTGGGGACAAAAACCTGGAAATGTATGGGAGCAAATGACAATCAAAAAATTGTTCCTAAACGCTTGAAAACAGGCAGTGATCAGTCAGACAAATTGTTTACATCATTCTGATATAACAAATTAATCAAAGCATATCTTTTTTTCTGTTTTCCTGCATTTTAATGGAAATTTTTGATTGTCATATGCTCCCATACATTTCCAGGTTTTTGTTCCCACCAGATAGATCAGACAGACAAATCTGTACATGTGTACGCACCTTTACAGAGATAGGACCAAGAGGAAGATCTAACCAACAGGCGCTAACTGGACAGGACACCCTGGCTAACGGCACCAGGCCAAGGACGGGGTGTGTGACCAATTCACAGGCACTGGACAAACCAATAATGGGGTGCCACCAAATAAATACACGCCAAAGCAAAACAGTGGATACACTTAAACTGACGGTACCCCAAAACAGCCGTGAACCCACAGCCGTGGGCCTCTCCAAATCACGGAGAGCAGGACTATGACAAAAACTAGAACCAATAATACTGAGCAGCTTGCTCACTAACATAAAAAGGTAACTAACCAGGCTCCACTGGAGCACTTACATGACCAGACTGCACACTCCGGCAGCACCAGATGGAATAGTGCATGCCAGGAGTGACTTGGCAAGACTGGATGACAACCACACTGACCAGGACAGAACCAGAACAAGAGGGGACCAGGACCGGACTGGATCAAGATGGGACCAAGACAGGACCAAGACAGGATTGGATCAAGACAGGACCGGATCAAGATGGGACCAGGACTGGACCGGATCAAGATGGGACCAAGACTGGACTGGATCAGGACGGGACCAAGACTGGACCGGATCAGGATGGGTCAAAGCCTGGAGTGGATCAGGACAGGACCAAGACTGGACCGGATCAGGACAGGACCGGATTAGGAAGGGACCAGGACAGGATCAGGACTGTACCAGGACAGGATAGTAACTGGACCAAGACAGGGTGGTGACTGGACCAAGACAGTAACTGGACGATGACTGGAACCAGACCAGAGGACCAGGACTGACAGGACCGGGACAGACCAAGACAGGACAGGACCGAACAGAACAAAGCATTAACACTCTGCTCCAAGCAATATCACCGGCGTGGCTGAGCTGGGCCAGATCCCTTAAAAGGGATCCTCTGGCCAATCAGCCCCCGCCGTGCGCCCGGCCCCCTGTAATTAGGATCACAGTCAACTGGCCGAGCGCATGCTGCCCGGTGTCCCCTGGTTGCTAAGCAACCGCCGGGCAAAGCGGCCTCAGTGTTCCCTTAATTGTCGTCGTCCCCGGGCAGAAGAAGTACATCCCGGCCGCGGGACCCGGTGCCGCCGGGCGGAAGTACATGGGACGCCCTTCTCAGGGTGCATGGGATCCCTGCTGCGGCAGAGCCGCAACACACGAAAAGTCAACCCTGCAGACATGTGGAACAAACAGTTCAACATTACCTACCAATACTCCGGTTAGTATGTTTAGTAGCAAACTGGGTAACCTACCAATGATGGTAATAGTAGAAAGATAGTAAATTGGAACTATATTTACCAAACCTCTGATTACTGGCTAGGTGGCATGTCGTGGAAGTGCACTTAGCATTAGTTGCCACGGATCATGTTGATAATAACAGTTTACTAAGGGAAAAATCCCAAACATTACTAAACAGAACAATAAAAAAAAGTTATTTTGAGGCTTCTTCCCCCCCTTTCCCCCTTTAGCAATGGTGAATTGGGTATGCAAGGGCACTTGGGGGTGGCATTTGTTTGGATGCTTGCAGCCCGAAATGCAGCAGTAACTGCAAACTATTTTTACTGAACTGTACCATATGCTATCTTGAAAGAGTAAACAGGTAGAACATGCAGATAGTGCCCCTGTAAGTTGTCCCACTCAAGGCTGGAAACAAAATCTTGGGACTTGATAAGCTGATATCCCTAGAGCCTATCCAAACGTGTCTGCCTTGAGCAAATTATTAGATTTATGACATTGCATATTGAATGTTTTTCAGTATTATTACTATTCTTCTCAAATAAACACAGATACAGACACATTACATAGATAATTAATACTCTATGCAATGTAAAAAAAATTACGCTGCACTAATGCACAGTTGACCAAACCAGCATCTGCACTTTGATATTACATTAACATTGCATAGTGAAGAAATATCTGGAGATGCTACAACTGCTTGTTCAGAAATGAGTGAGTGACAGCACATCCACACTGTCACTTTTACCAAGCACCTCCCTGTCCCACTAGTGCCACTATCCATGCTCCAGGTTTCAGTACAGTATATGTTGCCTGGGTACTTGTGTATTATTATGGCATCTGTTATGTAGTTAGCGTAGTGTCCCTGTCAGAATCAGCATAGTGTTCCTGTGGCCAGCGTAGTCAGTGTAGTGGTAGTTACTTGTGTATTATCATGGCACCCATAGTGTCAGCGTAAGTGTACTGTCCAGTTAGGTAGTCAGTGTAGTGTCCCTTTAGCGGGTCAGAGTAGTCAGTCAGTCAGGTTAAGCGACTGTGACTGCGGCTGTATCTCTATCACTTCGAAGCGGAGCTAATGGACCCTTTCGCACTCAGCGTAGTCAGTCAGAATGCTTACGCAGTCCGCGTAGTCAGTCAGAGGTGAAGGTGAAGCAATTGTGACTGCAGCTGTATTTCTGAAGCTCCTTGTTAAAATGAATATGGAATGGCTGTTGGACCACTGACAATATTTAACCTGCCGCAGTTGGAGTAGGAGTTGGTGGCATTTTTTCAAGAGCACCATTTGCTGCCACAGATGCAAACCTGTCTCAATGGCCACCCAATGCCTTTGAGCATAAAGGAGTGTATGTGACGCTGCCACATTAAAACATGCAGAAAGAAGGTAAGTCTCTGTGCGGCACATTGGTTTCACGGCATCACATTTCTGATCCTTCTGGGTTTTATTTTTTCATGGGCATAGGTGTTTACAATAATTTTATTTTGTAAACGACACCTAAAGTTGGCAAACAAAACCCCCATTTTGTATAATAATTTGATGCGTGAGGCCTTTATTGTGTATGAGACGCACTTGTGCCTGCACCCCCCTTTGTGCACAAGACACATGTGCTACTGAACACCTAACCCCGTCTCCCTGAAGTGGATATGGGCAGGGTTGCCGTACCCAGCCACAAGAATTACTGAGATGCACAAGTGTCTGAGATGCTCGTGCTTCTCAGGCAGAACTCTTCACTGGCACCCGCATGATCGCCTCTCCACCGGCGTCTGCCAGCGCAGGGGATCTAGCATTTACAGGCATTGTGTGAGAGGCGCTCACTAGACTTGCCAGGGATGCTGGGGACAGAGCTTCAGCTCGGTGGGGGACAGCATGGTGACTATGCTGCTTGATGGGCACACTACGCTGACTACGCAGGGCTGCCGCGGGGACACTATGCTGACTACACTAGGCAGCCGTTGGGCTACACTGACAATGTAGCTTATAGTAGCCTACACTGAAAACATAGTGAAGGCTGGCGCTGTGATAATACACAAGTACCATTGCCTGTATTTCTCCTCCAGTCCTGCTCATCCTAAGTGGATAGAACATTTCCACTGACAGAACAGGGAAGTGCAGGTGGTAGGGTGCAGTACGATCAGCGGCGTAACTATAGCACCGCAGCCCCCGCCACCACGAAGGGGGGGAGGGGCGCTGTGCATGTGGGGGCTGCGTGCTATAGTTACACCCCCCTCCCAATCCCCCGTAGACTTACCTATCTCGCTGGTCCCGGTGGCTCCGTTCTTCTGCTGAGGACCACCACAAAATGGCCACCCCCATATAGCACACAGTTCTCTGAAACTGTCTGCTGTATGGGGGCGGCCATTTTGTGGTGGTCCTCAGCAGAAGAAGAACGGAGCCGCCGGGACCAGCGTGATAGGTAAGGCTGTAGGGGATTGGGGGGGTTTGCATGGGCGGCAGGGCGGCGGGGGATTGGGGGTGCTTGGCAGGGCGGCGGTGGGGGGGGGGGGGGTACGGTGGCGGGGGGGCGCCCCCCCCTAACGTCGGGGGGGCGCCCAAAACTTAGTTACGCCACTGAGTACGGTGCAGTGCATCACCTGATGTCACTAAACTCGGTAATACCTGGAGCTGGACAAGTAAACAGGCACATGGAAGCTACTGGAGGTGGGGTCAAAGTAAGTTCCTTTCCAAGATCCCAGGCAGGCATTTTAAATAAAAATGTCATAAAGTAGTTAGTGTCCATTAAATTGGCTATCATCAAATGAGGGGGTATAACAACACAATAAAAATAACAGTGTGTGGGAGTGGAAGCCTTACTGCTGTGCTAAGTGCAACCACCCGTAAATCTCCCTCTGCCCTTTATGTGTCCCCCCCTTTTATATGGACACTATGACTTGGGGCAGTTACAGGGACATGGTCTGTGGGCTGGTGGCTTGGGAGCTGGCCGTTGAGGTTAATGGTAGTTACCTAAGAACTCTCTGGGCCACCATCTACCTAAGGCAATAAATGCCTGAATTTGATCATGAATGGCCTGTGTTTGGTCAGGTATGGACTGAGTTCATTCACAGGTGGCAATGATCAGTTTCTGTAAAAGTAGTTTCATGTTGTTGTCCATCCAGGTGCCTGAAAATTTGGACTCTTACATTGGCCAAGCTGCGGAACAAACTCCCACATTCAAATTTCCAAGATTGTATGAATTTGCCCCACACACACCAAACTCTGGGCCTTATTCTGGTTGGTGCGGCCGGGCCGTACGCGTACGTCCCGGGGTTTTTTATGATCTGCGCATGCGTACATTCGCTAATGCGCAGGTGCGAACACTCCACAACGCTTACGGACGGGTCTCTACGTGCGAAAAAACCTGTACGCGAGTGTACGGGCATTGGGGGCGGCATAGGGGCGTGTTGAGGGGAGCGGCCGAAATAATGAGGGAAAATGGGCGTAAACATAGGCGTACACGGGGGTGTGCACCAAAAATGAGCGGTGCTACTACCGCACGATCGACTAAAGCACCGTTCATTTCGGACACAAAACAGGCGGCCGCCAACCGCCATCTCAAACCACCCCTACAGATACCGCATGCCAGCGTGCGCCTGGGTTTGCTAATTTACGCTGATTACTACCAAACACATACACCTGAATGTAATAACCAATGCTGCAGTCTATTAAGTCCAAACCATGATTTCACTACCTGCAAGCCACACACAGCACTCAAACACATTGGAAGCTTATCTTTCTATACTTCTCTACATTTAAAGGTTTGTTTAATTTAAGGTAAGAATCTTTTTAAGACCTGCTTATATATGCTAAGGTAGCTATTTGCTAAACAGTTAGACACATTCACTACGTGCTCTCATAGACTTTACACAGTAGCACACTCAATCTACACAAGTCGACATGTGTCAACGTGTTCACTCTAATACAAACATAGGTTTTGTATTTATGATACAATAACATAAACCACATCTAACACCTACAAAGGATGTTTCAGCAATGTTTTAAGCCCATGGCCACTATTTTGCACATTAATTAATTCAATCAATTAATTAATTTTCATAATTATAGTTGAAAGGCAAGATTTGCAGGTCCATATATGTGAAGGGTATGCCAGCGTACACGGACGTACGCTCACTCTCACGAGCGGTGACATAAGCTGAGTTTTCTATTGAAAACAATAGGGACCCGTCCGTGCAAGCTGGCGTACGCTCAGATAGCCGCAAGAAGTCGGTGGGAAGACGGACGAGAGACGTCCGTAAACGGTGGCGTACGCTCTGTTGTACGCCAGTTGTCGGAGTGTAAGGGCTGGTCCGTCCGTGTACGTTGGCGTACGCTCAATTGTACGCCACTCCCCTTCGACGTTGTTTCTGCCCGTACGTATGCGGCTGAGTTGTGGGTGGACTCAACCCCAGCGGCCACGTACGGATAGCGTACGTTAATAGCGAACGTACGCACGTTTGGCCGCTACGATCAGAATAACCTCCTCAGTCGCTACAGTATTTCATTTGGCCTAGGATCTGAAGAGGCCTAGATCTATATGCCAATGTAACCCTCCCCTATCCTGGAAAGGTTAATTTTAGGTATGCTAGTGCCTCCACCCAAGTCAATTTACAATGTAGGTGGCTTGGGAAACCTACGTATTTCTTTATATAGTGTAGATGGTAGATTGATATGATAGGGCGGAGCCAGATCCCTCTAACTACTATTCTAACCCCTGCTTTTCTTTATTTCAGGATCCCTGCATCAGCATATGGACTAGAGGACCCAATTATGGTAGGTAAATTTATTGTACATGTTAGCAGTTGTATTAAATTACAAGTAGTAAACAGAACAGTTGTTATAGTACCTTCAATATAAAGATGTCAATCAACTCAAATATATCTCTAATCTATCCTTAAAAACGCTATACATAAACTTACGCATGCAGTACAACAAAATTACATTCGCTATAATAGCAATTAACTGGCCAGTTAAAGGTAGAAACCCATACAATGCATTGTATTAATGTTATAGTTGGCGCGCGTTGGGGCCCATTGTATATTCAGCTGATATAAATAAGCTGTTTAGTTTGCCTTTCTGTGAAACTCTAGATGGATGTGCTGAAAAATATTAGACTTGGATACTAATGTGTATATAAAAAGTATCCAAACCAATCAACCTTTTCTTGTTCTCTTTAAAGTCTGCTCTTCTATATACAAAGTAACAAAGAACTTAATTCTGGCTGTTAGCCAAGATATTGATGGACACACCAGACCAGTGTAAGTACTTGTTTCCGCTCTGTTATATCCAGACTAAACAGCTTAAAAGCAATGAGGGAATGGTCTCTATCCTTGAATTCTGACCAATCTCCTATGAAGGGAGGATATTATTAATAATAATTAAGCAGTTCTCACCCTTCTTGCAGCGTTGCTGAACCTATGCTGTCAGGATGCTTTAATATAGGCTGTACGTTTTGAAGCAGACTGCCTGTGAAACTTGTACATGCAATGCTCTTCACTCTAATATGGATTTAAATCCCTTTGTCACTCTACTTGGGCGCTGTCTCTTTCTTTCTCTGAGCTGTAATTAGCGGTGGGCCGAGCTAAGCTGCTGTCAATCCTCATAAGCAGGTAATGATATCAGCGGCATCAGCTTGTGGAATGGAGTGGGTCTCTTGGCAACCTCAGCAGCTCCCAGTGCTCCCCAGCGCCAGTGTGGGTGGCGCCGGCGCCTATGTTAAGGGCCCCATACATCAGCAATTAATTGTGACAATTTTCAGATATGGAGATGATTGCCACAATTAATTTTAGATGTGTGGGCTCCCCCTTTTGGCAATCCCAATCAAAATCGCCAATCGATTGCTTAATCAGGTTTTTAAACATGTTTAATAATCTGGTATTATCTGCAGATCTTTTTTATATGTGTGGGCATTCCCAATTCATCTTCTTCATCTATTTACATTATGAACAGCTGAAATGACAATCGATTGGGCAATTTCCAGATATGAACATGCAATCTTTAGATGGAAAAATCTGCCGATCACTGAAATAAATCTGTAATGTGTGGGCAAAGTCAGATAGATTGTAAAATCCATTTATCTGGTCAAAAAATCCCTGTATCTGGAAATCCATAAATTGTGATTGCTGATGTATGGGGCCCATTAGGCGACAGCAATCAGCCTGTCCACAGCCGACTAGACAGGCTCCAATCCCGTAGAATGGAACAGCTTTGTGCAGACTCAGCTACCCGCTGCCAACCACAATAGGTTACTGAGGATTTGGGAGGTTGTCTGCTACTTCATATATGCCCACTCTAATGTCTACAGCTGTACCGATTATGGCTCTGGAGGGTCAGTCATTGAAGGAGCGAACAGCAGTCTGTCTCTGGCTGGCAATTACAGTGTTTTCTCCCCCAGAAACTGATCAGCTGACCAGCTCGCGGTGAACTGTTACTGCCAGTTTGTCCAACAGTTTGTCCATGCGACACAGCCTTGAGTGACAGCTGCATCCCCAGTGAGGGATCCAGAAAGTTCCTCACTGTCACATGAGCACGACAAACAAATCAACAGAGTTGATACATTTTTTCCTTACATACAACCCACAGAGGGTTACACCAATATTTTTGTATGCAATTGTAACCACTGCCCACTTAACCACTGACATTTGGTCAAGTGGAACAGGACAAACTAAGGACTACATGAATGTACAAGCACCACCAACAGCAGCAGCAGCAGCAGCATCTCACAGACACCAAATCATTCCTAGGTTTCAGTAATAGGAGACAGCTGAGAACTTTTAGAAAAACTTAAGGGCATCATTGCAAAAAGGCTTTGCAATGAGCGGATATGTAATATTTATCTATTTTTATTAATTACCAGTTATTTATATACTGCACACATATTGCGCAGCACTATACAAAGAAAATGTGTCCATTCACATCAGTTAATGTCCCGGTGGACCTTATTATCTATATTCCCTTACCACATGTATTGAACGCAAATATATTCATTGTAGGGATTAATTTATGTTGGGAGCGAAGTACAGTAACTGGCCAGTATATTTTTGGATTGTGTGAGAAAACTGGAGTACCCGGAGGAAACCCCTCACAAGCACAAGCATGGAAACTGCTGGAGAAAACTAAATTTTCCAAACACATCAGCTACAATGATGGACATGTCTACTGTCACTGTATGTGATGTTGTTGCCATTGAAAGATTGGTGGAAGATTAATTAATTCCGTGACAGCATCGAAGTAGGCATGTCAGACAGTCCATTTATTATTATTATTTATTCACAGTTTTTTATATAGCACAGAATGTTCCATTGCGCTTTACACTTGAATCAATAGTGATAAACAAACTGGGTAGTAACAAATATAGAGGTAAAAGGGCCCTGCTTGCAAGCTTACAATCATGTAATATATTGGCAGAAAAAGAGTCAATTTTTTGAGTTGTCCCTTGCACAAATTGGCTTTGTCTTACTACAATGTGTCTTCATTGCAATGTAATTTTTGGTAGAGCACCAAGTACTCCCCCTTTACAGCACAACACCCCTATACAGCACAAAGGATAGCTCCCCAGTACAGCACCCTTGTCCCACAGTACCTGGATCATACTCCAGTGTGTCTTCATTACAATTTAATATTTGGTACAGAAACCCTGTATCTCAGAACCCCTTCACAGTGCAGAGGACAGCACCCCAGTACAGCACCCCTTTCCCACAGCACAGTACCTGGATCAATGGTGTATTCATTGCAATTTAATTTATGGTACAGCACAGCTCTACAGCACCCCTTTCCCACAGTACCTGGATCATACTCCAGTGTGTCTTCATTGCAATTCAATTTCTGGTAAAGCACCCCCTGAACAGCACCCCGTCCCACAGTTCCCGGATCATACTCCAGTGTGTCTTCATTGCAATTTAATATTCGGTACAGCAACCCTGTATAGCAGAACCCCTTCACAGTGCAGAGGACAGCACCCCAGTACAGCACCCCTTTCCCACAGCACAGTACCTGGATCATACTCCAGTGTGTCTTCATTGCAATGTAATTTTTGGTACAGCACCACTGTCCCACAGTACTATGATCATACTTCAGTGTGCCTTCATTGAAATTTAATATGTGGTACAGCACCCCTTTATAGCACAGCACCCCTTTACAACACCCAATTATTTGGCAGACAGTGATCACCCAAATATAGAGCATAGAGGGAGCACCTCATTACAGAGCAGACAGGCAGTGTCATTATAGTTCACAGGTAGCACCCTATTATATGGCAGACAGGGCACCCATGAACTGATAGAGCAAAGAAAACAGAGCACCCTTGAGTAAGACAGCAGACACAGCACCCACCCGATGCCATCACCCACAGACAGAGGTCCATCCTGCACACTCTCCTATGGAGATGAAACCGATCAGTGAGGACTTACACTTTATAGGATCCAAAACCCAAGAGAATCTGACAGCAGGCACCCCCTAATACTAAACACACTCCCTCAATGCTGTCACGTCTGGCCTGCATACCACAGTGGCCACTGTGGCCACACTCATATGGACCAGATGCACTAAACTTCAAATGTGATAAAATGGAGAATGAGCCAATCAGCTCTTACCTGCCAGGTCATAGACTGTGTTTGAAAAAGGTCAGACATGAGCTGAGTGGTTGGTTGTTTATCACTCTCCATTTTATCACTTTTTGAAGCTTAGCGCATCTGACCCATAGTCTGTTGCTGGCAACCCCTCCAAAATGGCCGCTGCCTTGGAAGAGACAGACACTAGAGGTCCAGCTGAGGAGAGGAGCCCCTGCACTGTTACTCCCCTTGGCAATGAGCATGCAGCCCCTCCCCCTCATAACAAGCCTAAAACTCCCCCCAAACACGCCCCCCCCCCCACTACCAACAAGCATGTAACCTTCCCCCTGCGGCAATGAGCAACTTCCTAGCAACAAGCATGGAACTAGCAATGAACATGTAACTTCCACCCTTACAATCATCCATGGCAATTAGAATACCTCCCCCTGGCAAGAAGCATGAAACCCCTGGCAAGAAGCATGTAGGTAAGCTACACTTAATATGTAATAGGCATTATAGTGTGTAGTATAATGTGTAGTAGGCATTACGTTGTGTGGTATAATTTGTAATGGGCATTATGGTGGGTTACATTATTAGTAATGGGCATTACAGTGTGTGGCATTATGTGTAATGGGCATTACAGTGTAAATTTTGCAGCATGCCTTCGGCTCACACGGTCCCTTTATCTATTGTGTGTGGGGGTAATGATTCATTCTGAAGCCAATATACATAAATACAGTAAGTCACCTACTTAGTTTGCATTGAAGCCCAGTAGGTGGTGATAGACACACTCAGTAGGCGGTGATAGATCATATGCATATACTTTATTGGCATAAAGTACTGTATGCCAATTCTGAATCAGGCTCACAGAGAATAAATGGAATAAAAGATTCCTGGTTTTAACAAAATATAAAAATTGCAAAAATTGTAATGTAAAAAAAAAAAAGATTGGAGCTACTGGCTTTATCATTACATGTTGTAATGCAGCAATGTTAATTCACCTTTATACATCAGAAGTTCTAATTCGTGATTGCAAGTGCAAATATCATCTAGAGTCATTATGCCGTGTTTGTAAATCAGTTGTGTGATATATTTGGTTTTTATCTACTTCCCTATTGACGCTTCTCAGTGTACTGTACATTTTATTACCATATTAACAAATGTAATTACTTTACTTACCTAGATTATGTGGCAATATTGCTTGAGCTTTCACATCTCTTTGTTCTACATGTTGTGTGTCACAGCTAAATTTGTGAATCCGGACTAAGTGGATCCGCTGTGTATCTACTTGAGAACTCATTCACTGGGAAATGCGCAGCCAGCACAAGAAGGTGGATGAACTACTGTCGGGATGATTTTCCCATAATAAAATATCTGTGTCAATGTTGCAGTTGAGCTAAAACCACAGAGAATGGAATTTACTAAGCTAAAATAAAATAGGCGTATTCGTATTTAAAAATACTATTTTACATGTATTCGTATTTTCAGCATTTTCTATGCCAAAAATACTGCAATTCGAATTCGTGTTCATGGCACATTCGTATTCGTATTTATGAATAAATAAATGTATAAGCCATTGGAATGGGCATTCATGAATAGGAATCACCATTCAAAAAATGGTGATTCCTAGTTTATTAAGCGGCCGTATATACAGTAATTTAAGGCTGGTAATTGCCAGGAATTAGCGGGATACGGCCACTAATTGCCAGTAAATTACACCTGGAAAATACACTTAATTTTCTAGGGGTATTTGTCAGAAGCCGGTATGGATCAGTCAGATCCGTGCAGGCTTTAGTGTAAAAAAAAATATAATAATATTTTTTTTAAATGGCGTGGGGTCCTCCTCCCATGGGCATAACCAGCCACACACTCAAAAAGCTGGTCCTGGTTAAAAAAAAATCAGGGAACACTTTAGATAGGGGTTCCCTGTATTTTTTAAAACCAACACCAGGCCCAAGGGCCGGTCCTGGTTCCCAAAATATGGGGGAGCCTGCAAGCCTGGCCTGCATACTGGGACTTGGAGAACCACAAGTCCCAGCTTGCGGCCCATTAATGGGCTTGGTGGCACCCTTAGTTCCACAGCAGAACCAATAGTTTAAAAAATATATATATTTTTATTAATATATCTTCACTTCACAAGAAATAGGATATAGACCAGTATGTATAAATGTTTAGTTCAATACATCACAATAAGGGAACGAATTGAATTTCTTCTGATACATGGCAGATGTTATCAATGTTCAATATAAGAACCAATGTTGGTTGAACACATATGCAAATCAAAAATAACTGTGCGTAGAAGTAAACAGGTCACAGTTAAATATTTATAACATCACATCACAAAGACAGAGGGGATGGGAGGAAGGGGGGTGAAGATGAGTAGTATACACACGAATACTTAGATATTGTTGTTATTTACCCTTAATCCAAAGATTGTTCCAGTGTAGAGGATATATGTATTATCGTGGCATCATCAAGAGTATTAATGAACAGCGACCATTTCAAATAAAATTTATAGGCTCCGTTTTGTAAATGTAATCCTGCATATTTTCTTTCAAAGTATAGGATTTGTAGTCATTTTTGTTTAACATTTAACAATTGTGGAGCCGATTTTTTGTCCAGTGAATCAGAATATTTCCTTGCCATCGTTATTATCGTTAATAGAAGAGGAAGAGTCTTTTTGTTGATATTGTCTATTGACCAATTTTGAAAGGTAAGTCCCATACATGCCGAAGGGTCCGGAGTTAAATTTACAGAGAACACTTCGTTAATAAAGTTGACAGTTTTACAACAAAATCTACTTATTTTGTAGCAGTCCCACATGCGATGGGAGAAGTTAGCCTCCATGGTTCAGAACCCATAGTTAAATAAATAAACACACATGTATACACCAGAAAAATAAAACTTTATTACATTCAGAGCCCTTTCATACAGATACATCCCTATCTTGACACGTAGATAGTTATCCTCTGTCCACTGGTCCTGAAGTAATCCAATGAGGGTACCTGTGGAAGGAAACAATTCTTACGGGGGCTGTTTTTTTAAATTATTTATTTTTCTCTAATTTTTTTTACACTGCAGCCTGCACGGATCTGACTGATCTGTGCAGGCTGCCAACTGGTATTTGTATTTAGCGGCCATATAGATTTGTATTGTCAGAATACGACTGGCTACGCCATCGGCCCAATATGAATTCATACATAGGGCAGCTTCGTAAATATGCCCTATTTATGAATCGTGTTTCTTACGTGGGGCAGCGGGTAGTCGCACCCATGGGAGCGCCCATCGTTTCATGGGTGTTCCCATGAAAACACTGGGCATTCCCATGGTGATGATCCAGTGACCCAGTCGGGGGTGGGCCGCTGACATCACCGGATGTCAGCTGCCCGCCATTCTCCCCTCCAGGACACACGCAAAGCTAAGACACCTGATAGTGTCTTAGTTTTGTGTGTACCTTCCACCTCATTCGATGGTCAGCGACCATCGAATGATGTGGGTTTGGCCCTGTAGGCTGCGAATGGATGTTTGTGCAAAACATCCATTCGCAGGCTTGTGGGCAAATTCACCCTGCGAAGGGGGGTGATGGCATGTGTGAGCAGCGGGTGGGCTTAAAATGACATCCAACATACTCACCATTCCAGGTTCCAGCAACAGTTTGACTGCTCTTCTAGCACTGTCTGCAGCGCTGTCAGCGGAGTCCCTGTGATTGACATCACAGGAAATCCCACTGACCTCTGTGTTAGGAAACCCGCTCAGCCCAGATTGGCTGAAAGCATAACCCTATTACATTTCGCCCAAGCTGTCCTGATCATTTGGGAAAATGCTAAACCATTCTTCAAGGGGGCAGATGGTGGCTGCTAGACAATAATAGTGTTTTATGGTCTGTGGTCAAAGTAAAAATGGAGGTACAGTAACAATGGATTCGTAATATTAAATCCAATGCTCGACAACCCCCTGGCAGACCTTTTATGTCTGCCAGGACCATGTCACAACTTCTTGAAGTCCTGATCCAACCTTACATAACAATTCAAGATGCGTACCTGAAAGATATCACAAATTTTCTAAATCGATTGAATGAAGTTAAAAACACTAAGGAACGAGGGAGGAGCGTGATCACGGCAGGACGTGAGTGAGGTCACGTGAGCGGGAGTCCCGGCGCGCCAGTTTGTCTCTCCACGAGTTTTACTCTCCCCCGGCATAGCTCAGTGCCTGCTGACCCAGAGCTCTGTTGTGTGAACCCAGCGTCCCTTGCTCCCTAGCGAGCGGCTGCAAGAGAGGTAGGACGCGAGGCGTCCCAGCTACATACCCGTGCAGCAAACGCGAGTCCTGTCCTCACCCGGTAGCGCTATACAAGCAGCATCAAGCGGCAGCGTCATCCTCCCGCGACGCTGCTGACGTCCCGGTCTCCGACGGGTTCAGTGAAGCTGGGAGCGGAGGAAGGAGAGTTCCTCCAGCATCGAGGTGGAGGCACCAGTTTGAGTGGGCTGCTGATGATGATACAATGTCCTGGAGCACTTAAAGTCTGCCTGGAACGCCGGGGACGAAGCAGTGGAACTGGGCTGGAAGCAGAAACTGCGGTACATAACCCATTGGCTCTCCGAATTTACTTCAGGCTCGAGGTAACAGTGTATCTGTATATTTCTACCTCGTGGTGTCTTGGCAGGGGACTGTGAGATTTCAACCGAGTGCCCGAAGGGTTTGTGCTGCGTGAGAGGCAGTGCAAGCTCCCATATTCAGTGACTATCACCTGCTGTGGACGGACTTAGTCCCTAGAGGACAGCTGTTTTGATTATCCCCTAAATAACCGAGACACAGAGTGGATCTGGGCTAGAAGCAGTTACTGCAGTACATAATTCATTGACTCTCTTAAACTTGCCTCAGTGTGGAGGTATCATTGTACCTGTATATTTATACCTCGTGGCATTTGGGCAGGGGACTGTGAGATTTCAACTGACTGCTCGGAGGGTCTATGCTGCGTGAGAGGCAGTGCAAGCTCCCGTACACAGTGAATACTACTCGCGGTTGACGGATTTTAGTCCCTAGAGGACATCTGATTTGGTTACCCCCTAAATAACTGAGACGCAGACAGTTAAGCCAAACTGAAGTGTCAGTCTTATTTGCTAAAAACGTCTGAGTCCAGTAAAACTCCTTCGATATCTGAGCTAGTGACACAGGAGAGACAGTTACTTATTCGCAAATCTATATTCTTATACAGTCCAAGCTCAGAGGGGAAAATGGGGAAAGCCAGCCAGAATACAGCAGCTGCCCGGTTGGAAAAATATGCTCGGTCCACAAATAATTCGCAACCTGCTACTCCACAAACAACTCCCTCTAAATTGCCCACCCAGGTACAGGCCCCTGAAGTAACTTTGCAACAAGTTCTGGACGCTGTTAATGCCTGTGAAGTTCGGCTCTCAGAGCAGATTAATAAAGTCCAGGCAGATATTATGTTGATTAGAGATGATGCGCAGAAAACCAGGGACAGGGTGACGGAACTGGAAAAGCGAGTCTCAGATTCAGACGATATTGTGGCCCCTTTACAGATTCAGGTTAAGGCTATGATGGGCCAAATGGCGGACTTACGTGCTAAAGTCACAGACCTGGAGGGCCGTTCACGGCGTAATAACATTCGCATTGTGGGGTTGGAAGAACGAGTAGAGGGCCGAGAGCCTGAAAAATTTCTTGAGAGCTGGCTCAAGACAGAGTTTGGTCAGGAGAATTTTACTGCTCAATTCACTGTAGAAAGGGCTCATCGTATTCCTGCCCGACCCCCTGTTCCAGGGGGACCACCTCGCACCTTCATAGCGAAAATCCTGCATTACAGGGATCGGGACTAAATTCTAAGGTTGACTCGTGCTAAACCAGACTTTAGTTATAATGGAACCAGGGTATCCATTTTTCCCGATCTCCCCCAGGAGGTCCAAAAGGACCGGGCCAAATTCCGGAATGTTAAATCTAGGATGAGAGACTTGGAATTAAAATACTCCATGTTGTACCCTTCTAAACTTCGAGTACTAGCAGATGGGGAAGTTAAATTCTTCTCATTCCCTTCGGAGGCCGCGCAGTGGCTGGACAAATTCTATCCGGGCCCAAGACAACTGGCACTGGACACTTAATAATAAATACTGTGGTGTTGTTATCTATTGCAAAAGGGCCTCTGGATGAGGGGGGAGTTTAATAGAGTCAGAAAATATTTTGATTACTGAATGTATATGTCCGGGGGTAAAGGGCGGGGGTTTGATGTGTTTTTGCTAAAAGTGGAGAGTTATATATATTTATGTCTACAGCCGGTATTTAAGGAGCCGGGCCTCCCGTACTATGTGTGGTCATTAGGTAAAGGCTCCTCAGGGGTGTTTGGTGGGGAAGGTTTGGATATAGGTATGCCTTATGGGATAGGTTATACAGGGTGGGGGGAGGTCGGGTGGGGGGGATATGTGTTATATGTTGTGTGGTTTTTCTTTTTATGTATTGGTGGAATTGTTGTTTTTTTCTGTTGTGATTTTTGCTTCCCTTCTATGGTACTCCAAAGCAATCTGTCCTTCCAGTTGTTAATTGGAACATATGGTTAAAATTGTGACATGGAATGTCCGCGGCCTTAATGATAAGGTAAAGAGGGCTCTGGTTCTCAAGTATTGTAAAACTCTGGAGGCTGATGTGATTTGTCTACAGGAGACGCATTTATCCAGGGACAAGTGTGGTTCCCTGAAGCGTCCTTGGATAGCTCATATGTTCCACGCACCATTCACATCAGCCTCCCGAGGAGTATCAATCTTGATAAAGAGATCTGTAGTATATGAACATATTTTTGCTCAGATTGACCCAAGGGGTCGCTATGTTTTCATTGATGGTATTTTTGACACCGTTAGACTATCGGTATTATCAATTTATATCCCTCCTCCGTTTGCTTTCGATATTCTTAGAACTGCACTAGAGTTTATAGTGGCAAGAGCTGAGAATCCCTTCATATGTGCGGGGGATTTTAACATGGTAATGCACTATGGTCTTGACGTGTGGTGTCCCAGAAGGGGTACCCCTTCTGGTGAAAGTTCTCTCGCCAGATTCACGGTTGAGTTGGGGTGGTGTGAGGTTTGGCGAGAGAGGTTTCCTAACCAGCGACAATACTCTTGTTACTCCCCTTCCTATAATAATTTTTCTCGAATTGATATGATTTATACATCAAGGGACTTAGCTAATAAAATACGGTATATCGAATACAACTCAAGGGGCATTTCGGACCACTCCCCGCTGGTTATGGTCCTGGATACAGATAAAAATCGGGGCTTTAGTTACTGGAAGCTTCAACCAATATGGTTGACCCAATTGGAAAACATCAATGATCTAAAATCCGACCTAGAGGGTTTTTTCGGAGTTAATATAGACTCGGCTAAGGCGGGTAATGTATGGGATTCATCTAAAGCGTACCTACGTGGCAATCTGATTAAAAAAATAGCATACGCTAGAAAACAGCTTCAGATTAAAGCCACAACGTTAGAGAGAACAATGTCAGCTCTAGAACAAACTTACACCTTAAATCAATCAGATTCTGTTAAAACTGAATGGTTACTGGCACAACGGGCCTGGGTCACACATTTACAGGAATTGGCCAAGTTTCGGCTATTAAAGGACTAACATAAAAGGTATTTAATGACGGATAGGGCTGGCAAATTGATGGCCTATATGGCAAAAACTGATGATCCCTCTAGGATAATTTCGAAAATCTGTTCTCCTGCAGGAGAAACGCTCAATGAAACCTCTAAAATTACGGAGGTGTTTGTCAATTATTATAAGGAGATATATTTCTCTAAGTTAACTTCCAACTATAATAATAGCCTGGATTATCTGAAGGCCATTGATTTGCCTACCCTTTCGCACCAAGATAGGGAGTCTCTGGAAGCACCGTTCACTTTGGGTGAGGTGGAAGGGGCAATAAGAAATATGGCGTCTGGTAAGGCCCCGGGTATTGACGGCTTACCGGTAGAAATTTATAAGCTTTTCTGTGACACTTTGTCCGGTAGGCTTCTATATTTCTTCCAAGAAATGGAAAAAGAAGGCCAACTATCACGATCAATGACCGAGGCGGTCATTACAGTGATTCTTAAGAAAGGTAAGGACCCCCTAAGGCCAGACTCATATAGACCTATATCGCTCCTCACAGTTGATGCTAAGGTATATGCTACTATATTGGCCAACAGAATAGGAGAGGTGTTGGATAAGATAGTTCACGTTGACCAAACGGGATTTAGAAAAGGGAAATCAACATCCATAAATGTTAGACGAGTTTTCTCCTATTTACAGGCTAGAAAAATCTGAGTCTGCTCTGGCCTCTTTTGATACAAACAAGGCCTTTGATTCCCTAGAGTGGCCATATCTAAGGTCCACTCTCGAGGTGTTTGGCTTCGGGTCATGTTTTATCAAAAGGATCCTAAAGGATCCTAATGATCTATCATAATCCCTGTGCACGAATCACCATTAATGGATTCGTATCAGACCCATTCTCTATATACCGCGGGACGAGGCAGGGTTGTCCGCTTTCCCCCTCTTTGTTCTCTCTGGCCATAGAGCCAGTTGCATGCAAGCTGAGAGAAATATTAGGAGGGGGGGACTCGGATGGGGGGGCGAGCAACCTTGTCTCGCTCTATGCGGATGATTTGCTTGTGGGGATGGCAAGTTACAAACAGGATCTTCCTTTGGTGATGCAAGTCCTTCAGGAATTTGGTCTATATTCAGGACTAACTATAAATAGTAGTAAATCCCACTTATTAGTGGATAAGATACATAATGATACACGGGTAGATCTAGACACAGTAATCAACATACCAAGGGTAGAAAGATTCGACTATCTCGGAGTAGTAATTTCCAAGGATATAAGTGACTACGTCAAATATAATATAGAACCAGTAATCATCTCAATTAGATCTAAATGTAAGAACTGGCTCAAATTACCTTTGACAGTGATTGGTAGGGTAAATCTTATTAAAATGATGATCCTACCAAAACTTCTCTACTTAATGCAACACTCCCCTGTATATATCCCCGAAGCAATATTTAAGAAAATAAACGGGATAATAACTTCATTTATATGGAGAAATAAAAGACCGAGAGTCAAATTTTCTACACTCATGAGACCACGTGATCTTGGTGGGCTTTCCCTCCCCAACTTTAAATTGTACTATCTTTCAACGCAATTGGTTCACCTCCGAGATTGGGTTGTAGATCCCTGTAAAACTGTTGAATTATCAAATTTAATAAATAAGACCATTCCGGGCCATTCCCCACTACAAGCGTTGCTGACGAATAAAGGTTGCAAGAAATACCCTCAGATCCTTACCCAAGCAATAAAAATCTGGAGTTGGATCTCTAGGACAATAGGCTATAAGGATACCGATCCTGAAACAAGTCTCTCTTCCCTGGAGTCTTTTGGGAATATAAGAAGGCATCAGGGAATGGCGGCTTGGTCGCAGTTTGGTATAAGAAATGTTGGCCATGTGACCACGCCAAGTGGTGTTAAAACTTTTGCCCAACTTCAAGTGGATTTCCAGATCCCAAATAACATGTTCTTTCGTTTCTTACAACTTAGAAGTGCAATGGAAGAACACCTATATACATCCTCTAGTACTATAAAAGACCACCCAGTCAAAATATTACTACGGAACTTGGGACCTTCTAAAGGAGTATCTAAATGTTATAAGTACATTTCATCTATATTGCCGCCTTCCGGCCTGCACGATCTTATGACAAAGTGGTCCGGGGAAATCCCTGAGCTCACTTTGGACGATTGGGATCGGGCACTTGCCATACCTAAGCTAGCCACTACGTCCCTTAGGACTCAGCAGATCCAATTTAATATCCTGCATCGTACCTACTTAACTCCGAGTAAAATTAAAAAGTTTGTTAGGGATAAAAGTGACTCCTGCCCTAAATGTGGGGTTGCGGGTTGCGACTACTGGCATCTATTATGGCAGTGCACAACTCTACAAAAATTCTGGAAGGAAGTTGCGGAGGTATTGATAAATGTAGGCATCCCCAGCGGGGAAATATGTCCCAAGGCGCTACTATTGGGGGTATGGTCTAGGTCCGGGGTGGCAGCTGACTTAAGACAGCTGGGCATTAATCTCGGGGCGATAGCTAAGACATGTATTCCCAGACGTTGGATGGCAGAAAAAGCACCGGATATTAATGACTGGGCTAGTTTGGTTAACCATACGTATGAGCATGAGAGAGCTGCGTACCTATCCAGAAACAATATTGGCAGATTTCACGTAATATGGGATAAATGGTATTTTTCCCCATACTCTAAAAGAGGTGTGGACACAGATTAATAGATTAATTGAAGATATTCTCACTTGGATTTTTGTATTTTGTTTAAAAAAAAAAAAAAAAAAATAACACACATATTTTCAACACAACTCTAAATATAGATTATTCTCACGAATGCTCCTAAGCTCATAATTGTTTACACAAGGGTTAAAAAAAAAAAAAAAAAAAAAGAGAATAATAATACATAATTGACTTAGTTTAACGACACAAGAGGTAGAACAACACTAGTTGGTAGAGTTTTGTGTAACACAAGAAAAATTAAAATGTAAATCCAATATTAAAGGATAGAGTATGGAAGAAGATAACCAGTGTGACTCAGCGGTTTAGATACTAGTCAGAGAAGGGAAATTAAAACGCGGGTTCCGGGTAGGTGATACAGGGGGGGAGAGGACTGGAGGGATTCAAATAGAAGTTGTAAAAGAGCGACTCAAAGGGTAGGATGTTTGATGGTCTCATGGTTAGGGATGTGGATGGTCCCGGTAGGGAAGGGCAGCAATTCACCAAATGTCGTATGTATGTCATGTAACTTTTTGTTTTGTATTTATGTTATTTTCTTGTCTGTGAAAAAAAGTATTGATAAGCATTTTGTCATTTTGTGATTTTAAAATCAAATAAAGAAACAATTTAAAAAAAAAAAAACACTAAGGAACATATAATTTGGTGCTCAATGGACATCAATAGTTTATATAATTTACTGAGGGTTTTTTTTGCAGTTATTCAAGCTCGTACTTACCTGGAATTATTTTGCCTTTGACAATGCAGTATATTTACAATTTTTCTGCTGTGCGATGGGCTCAGCAGTAGAACTGTCATATGACATGGTTTATATGTTCCAACAGGACAGAGTTATACAGAGATGGAGATGTATTATTATTCTGTAAGTACATAGGGGACCTTTTAATGCTCTGGGCTGGTGACCATCAGTCTTTCATGAAGCTAATGGAGAATAGTAATGTCATGCAATCCCGTATTACATCACCTATAAATGGAGTGCCTCCATGGACCTTAATGCAAGGAAATTTATGAATCCAAATCCTCCAGTCAACACTGTGGTGAAACTAGGGGAGGGGGGAAAGGGGAATGAGGAGGGACTCTGAAGGTGGAAAATAGGATTCTTCCCAAATAGGTAGGCGAGGTAGTACTTTTGCCTGAAGAACATCGTTTTGGCAGGATGGTTGCAGCTAAGGGGAAAGGGGTGTGACAGGGCCAGCGTGAACATACCTTGCACAGATATGGTTGGAAAGAATCCAATCAAGCAAGCCTTATCGCAGACACCTGCTAGCCTGCTGAGAGAAGAATTTCAGAGAGAAGAGACAGTGATGGTAAACTAGTCCACCAGGTGATAGGACAGGGGGTGGTTAATGTTCGTTATCCTGGAACTTTGTTTTCTCTGGCAAAATGACACCCTGTTTGCAAAAGAACTGTTGTGATCGGTTATCTGACCTGTGACTTGCTTATAAACTGGTGACATTCTGCTAAGACCTACAGTACCTGTATGTGGAAAGCTGCAAAATATAAACCTGCAGTGTGGACCCTCTACCTTGTCACGATACCTTGAATTTTTTTCAAGTATATGAAGTGTAAGTAGACTACATCTACTCTAACTAACCCTATGGTCATTTTTATACACATTGAGTTTTCTTTTTCTTGTTCCTTTTAAATATTCAATAAATGGGAAAGGGGAATTGGGAATGTGGTTGACCGCACTAGTTTGAATATACTACTTATTCCTATTTGATTTTATTGTTAATATAGTTTTCCTGAAAGAAACTGACTACTGGAGCATATATTCTCCCATTTGTGACCAAACACTTCTAGACTTCCGTCATAATGTTCCTTTAGGTCAGTGGTGCACCCCGAGTTATATTAATTGCTTAATGTGATTTCTATGTTCAAGAGAGAACATAGAGAAGAGAAAATAAACTCTGTTTGGGGGTACCCTTGTATTTCAGGAAACCAAGAGTACTATGACTATTTCTAAAACATAACTTTTATTATTATTTATTTAAAATTCTGACCACCATACATGTTGCACACTGCAAAATATTTTTAAGTTGTTCATCCCAAATGTATATTGTGTGAGGAAAAAAATGTGAAATGTAAAATAAATAAATAAATGACCATCATATCTCCAGACATATATCATTCAATTCAGGATGCATGTGAAGTTTGAATCATTAGTTATGCAATCACCTGGGGTCTATTGTTGGTATTGAAATTATGGGAATCACCAATCAGAAAAAGAAGGTCAGCCCTATTTAGGACTGGATCACTTCTGCTTTTCACCCCACTAGTATACTAACAGAGGAGGGGGAATGAGAGAGTGACGGTCCCAGGGTTGTGACCGAAAGGATAGATAGTACAAGTGGATTACAGTGCTGGCACCTAATTTGATGGGCGGCCCTGATACTCAGGGGTGGGCTGGGCCGGGGGGCAGGATGCCATGTGCCCCCCGGGCCGCTATATCAATTGGTGCGGCGGGCCCCGGTTTAAATATTGAAAAGGGCCCTGGTGGTCCAGTGTATTTAGAGCCGCGCCCGCCCACAGCCCGGCATTCACTACACTGGCAGTCACTCTTTGCTGCGGGCGGCGCACGCTGGGAGGAGGAGGGATGCGCTCTCCCCACGGCACCTTCTGCTTCAGCGTGTGACGTTACAGCCACGGCCGCGCTGCGATCCCCTTCAGTTACAGTTACCCTGGCATGATATTGACTAGTACTAGTGGTCTCACGGTAGAGACCAGATCCCCTTCAGTTACAGTTACTGGCTACCGTAAGACCACTAGTACTAGTCAATATCATGCCAGGGTAACTGTAACTGAAGGGGATCGCAGCGCGGCCGCGGCTGTCACGTCACACACTGAAGCAGGAGGTGCCGTGGGGAGAGTCACACGCTGAAGCAGGAGGTGCCGTGGGGAGAGCTCCCAGCGTGCGCCACCAACAGAAAAGAGTGCCAGTGTAGTTATTCAATGAATGCCGGGCTGCGGGCTGGGCATGGGTGCTGCCAGCCATGGCACATGGAGGGGGGTTAGCCAGTAAGGGACTTTACTGCGCCTGCTGCTTGCCGCCTGTGAGACCACGGTAGTGCTACAGTATATCATAAGCCAGTAACTGTAACTGAAGGGGATATAGTCTCTACCCTGGCAGCACCCAGACCCCAGTGACTGGCCCAGGCTGTGGCCTGCCTCCCCAGGACTTCAGGATGCAGAGCAGCCAATGGCTGTCCTGCACCCCCCACTATGTGCCCTGTCCAGCGGTGCCCAGGTCCCCAGACTCCAGTCAAGTCATTATGTGCTCTCAATTGCACTCAGGCGGCCCCAGGACCAGGCAGCTCAGCAAGTACGATGTCACCCTTGACACATAGAGCATGCAACCCCAGGTGTCCTAGCATGCATACCCTGGCATCAAATAAGAAGCCTGTAGCAACGAGCATGTAGGTAAGTGGCACTTATGTGGCATAAAATGTATTAGGCATCACAGCGTCTGGTATTATATGTAATGGGCTCTACAGTGTGGCATAATGTGTAATGGGCATTACAGTGTTTGGTACGACGTGTAATGGGCATTACGTTGTTTTGTATAATGTGTAATGGGCATTATGGCATGTGGTGTAATGTAATGGGTGTGCAACGTGTAATAGGCATTATGGTGTAAATTTTTGGCTTGCACTCTCCCAATTTTTGGTTTGCCTAGCTCTTTTATCCTGGCTCCTACATTAACATAAAATTTGTTCATCCCTGGCATAACGTGTAATGAGTGTCACAGTGTCTGGCTTAACATGTAATGGGTATCACAGTGTGTGGCGTAGCGTGTAATGGGCATCACAGTGTGTGCCGATTCATGTAATGGGCATCATGGTGTGTGTGGTGTAGCATGTACTGGGCATCACGGTGTGTGGCATAATGTATAATGGGCATTACGGTGTGCAATAAGCCTGTGAAAATTGCACAGGCCTGCGATTATCTGCAAATCCATTTGCAATAATTTACCATCAAATGATTTACCTAGTGTGGAGTCTGTGCGTAGCCCAGGACTTACTCTGGTGCTGCGATAGAAACAGGAACAGGGTCGGAGCTGACATCACGGTCTGTGACTGTTACTTATGGGCCAGTGCTCTGGACTTGCCCCCCAGGCTAAAAGTTGCCAGCCAGCCCCTGCTGACATATGCATTGCAGGGTCTATCCCGAAACGGGGTCAGCTCCCATATCCACTCTAGAAAAAAGGGGGGGGGGAGTGTAGACAAGACAGATACCGCTTGATACCACTCGCTACTAATGATTGTTGATGATTCCTATTAACACTGAGAAAGCAGCTGGAAAGTAATTATGTAGCTAGTCCTAAATGAGAGAACTCCACTTCTGCTTTTCACCCTTCTTGTCATCAGACAGCGGAAGAGGAATGAGAGAGTGGGTGATTCTAGGATTATGACTGAAAGGATAGGTTAGACAGTGAATTACAGTGTCAACAGTGGGTCTTCAGGAGGCCCTGATACTACACAGGCATTGCAAGGCGCTTCCCTGAAGTCCAGATGACTCTCATATTCACTGTGAAATAATAGATCTAACACAAAAAACTTTCACTGTATACACATGATCATAGTATTTCTTATGTATCTACCGCTTCAGTTATGGATTTTCTGTAAAATTATCCTTTTAAATATTAGCTATCTCAAAAAATAAAGATCCCATCATTTACCAATTGTTTATTGGGAATTACCACACAGTGTTTTGCATGTTCTTTACAGCAGGCAACATCTTACCTTACTATTCTTGGATTCTCTGAAAGAATTCCCATAGACATTGGCCCTCTAGGAGACACGATCGACCAAAATTGTTCTAAAAAAGCAAAATTACCACACAGTGTTTTGCATGTTCTTTACAGCAGGCAACATCTTACCTTACTATTCTTGGATTCTCTGAAAGAATTCCCATAGACATTGGCCCTCTAGGAGACACGATCGACCAAAATTGGGGAGAGCGGGACAGCACAGCGGCAGAGGTTTATATGCTGTTGCAGTCTATACACAGTGAGAGGACGGCGTCCACCGCTGCGGACTCTGCGGAGCTTCTGCAGAGTTCAGAGACATTCTCGCGAGATGATGATTTCATCACCTTTCGAGTCTGTGTGTCTGCACTCTGCAGCAGCTTGCACAGCAGCACATTAGGGGGAAAGGTCAGGTCAGGTGCCCACGTGACTGATGAGAGGGGAAGGAGCAGTGATGGCTGGAGCCGGAGGAGCTCCTGAATCGGTCTGACTTGACAATCCTGCCCTGTAAATTAAATTTTTCTGCCCTACCTGGCTTAATATCGATAGATACATCTATATATCTATCTATCTAGATATATATATCTAGATAGATAGATCTATCTATATATCTATATATATATGTATATATCTATATGTATAAATATATATATATATATATATCTATGTATATATAGATAGATAGATAGATCTATCTATATATATATCTATATGTATATATATATATATCTATATGTATATATAGATAGATAGATAGATCTATCTATATATATATCTATATGTATATATATATATATATATCTATATGTATATATATATATATATATATATATATCTATATGTATATATATATCTATATATCTATATATATGTATATCTATCTATCTATCTATCTATCTATCTATCTATATATGTCTATATGTATATATATATATATATATATATATGTATATATATAGAGAGGGATTGATCTATCCATCTATAGATATATTGATATTTGGGGTATAAAATAAAGGCAAATACCTCTTGTATAGTAAAAAGGATCTGTATAATATCACTGACCCCCCCCCCCCCCCCACGTGCCCGCTGATCAGTGGCATTGTTCTATCCAATGACAGCCATCACAGCAGCCGGCGCTGCAGAGCCATGGTGCAGGCTGTGACAGGCTGCAGGAAAGGAGACGGGACCCAGCCACAGATGCTAGAGTGGACAGGTATCTAACTTTACTCCCTCCTCTGCCTGCCCCACTGACAGTATGCTGCCGGCCGCCCGTTTTTTTTTTTTGTGGCCTGCCGACGTCTTGCCAATTGCTGCTTCTGAATGCCCGGGCAGACAGAAGCAGCTTTACATGGCGGCGGCTCCTCAGGATGTCAGCAATTGAGGCAGTGGCCAGAATTATGCAGAATGAGAGGTGAGCCCTGAAAAGTGACGGGACCTCAGCAACGGTGGGGGAGGGCAGCAGTCAGCTGCTCCAGGTGCTGTAGGACTCCAGGGCATTGCAGCAGTAGCTGGGAGGGCAGTCACAAGTATACAGTATGTATCTTGTATGCCTGTCTCCTTTTGGTATGTCCCACAGGTGTATTGTTCTAGTATGCGTGGCCCACTACCCTCAAGGACATGCCCCTTTTAAAGTGGCCACGCCCAGTTTCCTGGAGCGCACATAAAACATACCTTCATTTTCCCATACACCCACTTTACATTTTCCACTGTGACCATATTTATATATATATATATATATATATATATATATATATATATATATATATATATATATACACAACGATGAGGCCGGCACTCAGGTCTGCAAGTGGATGCCTGTTGCTTGCTCCGGTGCCCTCTTTCGAAAGGGGTGTCCTTAGGTGATATGCAGCAACAAATAAGTGGCACTCGGAGACGTGTATAGAAGGTGAAAGAACAGGAATATTTATTTCCCTGCACTAGGAATAAATATTCCTGTTCTTTCACCTTCTATACAAGTCTCCGAGTGCCACTTATTTGTTGCTGCATATCACCTAAGGACAAGTCTCCGAGTGCCACTTATTTGTTGCTGCTATATATATATATATATATATTCCTCCAAAGATAGCGGCACTTGGTCAGACGGCAGCAGCCACCAGATCACACCCCCCCCCCGTGGAGCGTGTGAGCGTCGGGGCGCCACCCCCGCCTGGGGTGCTCCGCTGCCACACACCAGCCCTGGGAATGGGGGGGCCCTGGGAATTTGATGTACCGGGGCCCAGGATTTCTCTTGGCAGCCCTGGCTGCATTAGTACCATGGGTGGGGGAGTGGCAGGTGCGGAGTTGCTGCAGGTGGGAGAGGGTGTCCGGTGGTTCTGTGGGTGTGGGAGGGTTGGTGCGAGTGCGCTGTGGGTGGTGGAGATGCAGGTGCTGTTGTGCTGTGGATGGGGGAGAGGCCGGTGTGCTGTGGGTGGGGGAGGGGAGGATGTGGGTGTACGTCGGGTGGGGGAGGGGTGTATGTGGTGTTACCGCAAATGGATGCAGGGGTGGTGGAGGGGCTGGTGCGGTGGTGATGCAGGTGGGTGTGGTGGTGGCATAGGTAGGTGAGGGTCAGGTGCGAGGGTGCCGTGGGTTGGGGAGGGTGCTTGGTGGTGGTGTGGGTGGTGTGGGTGGGGCAGTGGCAGGTGTGGGGATACTGCGGGTGGTGGAGTTACACATTCAGGGGCACCTTGTGTGGTGGTATGGGTTGGTCAGGTGCCGGGGTGCACCGGTTGAGTTGCAGGGGTGCTGTGGGTGCGGGGATGTTGATGGTGTGGGTGAGGGAGGGATGGGTGAGTGAGTACTGCGAGCAGGGTATGGGCAGATGTGGTGTTGGGGGTTTTGGGTATGGGGAACTGCAGGTTTAGGAGGTCCGGCTGTGGGGGCACTGTGGGTGCATTAGTAGGTGAACCACCCCAAATACTTGGGACCATAACAAAAGGAACTCTATTCCTCTCCCACTGCCGCACCCAGGGCCGGCACCACTAGGCAGCCTTAGGCATTTCCCCAAGGTGCCGGCCACTGGAGGGCGGGCACTTGGAGGGGCTCCCCCAGAGCAGGTGAGTGGCCCCCTCTCTTTTCTCCACTCTATTCCCCGCGTGGAGCGACGCATTTCCCGCCGCCGCCCGCCCCCCCCAGTGCAGCGAGACGCTGCTCCAGTCCCTCTTATCATTCTCCCGCCACCGCCCGCTGGCCCCCTCCCCCAGTGGAGCAAGACGCATCTCCCACCACCGCTTCACCCAACCCCCCCCCAGGGAGCGGGTGAGCGCCGGAGCACCCACCCCCTTCCCGCCTTGGGCACTCCGGTGCCTTGCACCGGCACTGGCCGCACCACATATTTTGGATTACAAAGACATGGACTCTCACGTCTCAAAATAAAGGCATCATAGGAACGTCTCTGGAAACTAAGTGGATACAATATGGTACCGTATGGACTGTATTTTTTTCATATAATCCCTCAACTTCATTGTTTTTCACTGTTCTTTTTAAATATGTTATTGCAAAAATATTTTTAATACTGTATGCACAAGGTTTTGTTTTATTTGAAAGAATAAACTTTTTTATTATCCTATAATATTGGCACCTTCACAACTTATGTTTTCACTGAAATATATAATATAATATAATATAATATACTGCACAAACCTTTCCTTTCTATTATCAGTTTAGGAGGAGTTTAGCGTAGGAAGTGTAAAGGTGCTGTTATTATGAAAGAACAGCAGTCTAGGCCCTTATTCTAGTTCATTCGCTCCCCTGCGTGTTTGCACAGGACAGCGATGATTTTGGACTGCACATGCGCAAAAACATGTATGCACATGTGAAGGCTCCGTTTGCGAGCGAGCGCGGTGAATTGATTATTCACAGGCACATTTGCATGGAGCAGTGCGGGTGGGAGGCGTGGGGCATCAGTGAGGGGTAGCACCCTTTGGAAGCCCAGCATTTCATGGGCGTCCCCATGAAAATGCTGGGTGTTCCCATGCATTGAAGGGTGGTGGGCGTTCCTGCGGCCGACGTTTAGATGACCTGCAAAGCTTCAAACTTTTCAGCTTTGAGGGTCAATCAGAATGACCTCCTCTGTCCTTACAGCGTGCTGTGTCGTGCTGTGTATCCATTTAACACCAGGGGCCAAATGTAATAGAGTGAGAGTTTCAGAAAGTGAGAGATTTTGGGAGAGTTTTCCCATATTTTTTAAAGCAGCAATCAATTACATGGCAAAATCAACATGGTTTTGCCATGTAATTGATTGCTGCTTTAAAAAAATGGGAAAAACTCTCCCAAAATCTCCCACTTTCTGAAACTCTCACCCTATTACATTTGGCCCCAGGTGTTTGGGAGCACTGTATGGGAAGTACAAAAATCTGTTTACTAACACTTTATAACTCGGCCAGTGATTTCTCATCTGTGCAATAGCTCAAATATAACTTGTTTATCCACAGGTGATCTGATTCAGTAGCTTTATCTGATGAAGTTGCCGAATCAGCTCACAGGCGGAGAAATATAGGGCGAGATTTAGTGTTTTGCGTTTTTTTTTTACAAAGTGCGAATTTGGCGGAAATCCCCCTTTATGGCACTTTTGTGAAATCACATTTTTGAGGTGAATTCGCATATTTAATGAGATGCAAATTCGCGGCAAAAAAAGCGCAATAATGTTTTTAGTCATGAGAATGTGAGATTTTTAGTCATGAAAATGTGCGATTTTCAGTCCGGTCCTGGTTTCATAAAGTCATGGGGCAGAAAAAATAGGGGTCCCCAGGATTTAATAAAGCCAGCACCAGGCTCAAGGGACGGTCCTGGTTCCCAAAATACAGGGGACAAAATGAGTAGGGGTCCCCCGTATTTCAAGAACCAGCACCGGGCCCAACCAGCCAGCAGGGTAATGCCACAGCCGTGGGGAGACTTTTTATACAAGTCCCCCCGGCCAAAGCATTCTCCCCCCTGACCGGTCAGCATGTTCAGGGGTCCCCCCCTTCAGAACTTACCTGCCCATGCTGAAGCCCAGGGCTGTCCTCGATGCCCCTGGGCTGTGGGCATTGAGCACTACAAGTCCCAGCAAGCCAGCACCCCATGCAAGGACTTGGAGAACCACAAGTCCCATCATGCAGGGCAATAAAGGGCCCGCTGGGACTAGTAGTGCCCCAGCAGAACAAATAGTAAAAAAAACGATACTTATGTAATATCTGGGCTCCCGTTTTTCTTATGAGACCGCGTCCTACCGCGGCACGGTGGCTCGCTGCACTATATAAAATCAACTCCATGCGTAGTCGGATAGTAGAGGTATGAAAAAATGGGAACCCAGATAATACATAAGTACCAAAAAAACAAACCACACACACTTACAGTAAAACTTTATTACACACGGAGCCCATTCATCCACACTTACCTATGTTGATAGAAGATCGGTCCCCTTATCCTGTAGAATCCATAGTGGGGTACCTGTGGAAGCAAAACATACTCACCACACTGATCTTTGGGGCTTCTCCGGACCCTCCACAATGCAGTATGGTGTCTGGGGGCGGGTTTGTTTACATCTGGAGCTCCGCCCCCAGACCGGGACTTAGCCCCGCCAGCCAATCATGGTCTGGGAAAACCCTCACATCCCGGTTTGGGGGCTGGTTATGCTCAGGAGGGGGGACCCCATGCCTTTTTTTTAATTTTAATTTTACTTTTACACATATTTTTAAACAGAACCATACACAGATCTCAATGATCTGTGCATGGTTCTGTTAAATTCGCCAGTCAACTTCCATATTTGCACCCCATTAAATTGTCGATTTCTATATTTTTCAATGGGAAAACATCTGGATGCGAATTGAAAAAATTGCCACATCTGAATGTGCAAAATGGGAGAAATTTGAGAGTTGGTGCCCTATCTCTGTGCCGACTGCTAAGTCGGGTTTGTCCAAACCCAGGGAAAACGGATAAAGAGAATGTCCAGTGCTCTGGCTATAAATTGATAATTAGCAGATTGCTGATGGGGAATAGGTATTGGTTTTGCCCAGTGCAGAATGGGTGTGATAGATGCCCCTGAAATTATGACAGTAATGTATATGAATAAAATACAAATATTTATTTAACATGTGGCATGGATGTATTAGCGGCATACAAACATGTGGGGTATATGGGGTGGGGAGGGGTACCCTCATGGAGGGATGGCGGGGAGGGCAAAAGTCTGGCTGCAAGAGCCTAAATGTCCAAGTTCATGGGGGGGTATTGGTCCCAGGGCAGACACCGCTTCACCTCCTGTGGTGAAAACGGTCTGTGTGCCCTGGATTTGGGGTGAGTTGTGGAGAGGAAACAGTCACAAGTGCCAGCTCTGGTGATGCTGGGTAGATGGAAAGTTCCAATGGGTCATGGGAAGTGTCCAGGTGTCGCCCAGATCCAGAGCGTCCTCCTTCTGGTCTCAGCGGTGCACCGAACACTTACCTGATACCCGATGGTGTCCTCTGTCCGGCCGTCCCACGTCGCGCTGAGTGTGGCTGTGTCCTGCTGGTGTCTGCACAGCCAAGCAGACACACCAGTGTAGAGGCTGCGTCGCTTCCACAATGACCTCAGTACTTCCGGGTCCTGCTGCTGTACGTTCGCCGGGTACCGAGGGTCACTGGAGTAACACGGGCTCGACTCCCGGTGGGGAGGAGACTGCTGTAGAGGTAGGAATGGTGACCAACACGTTTCAACCCCTCTGGGGTCTTTTTCAAGGATCACAGATTTCCTATTATTTCTGTTTCTTTTACTTCATTGTCAACTTTAGAGAATCATACGTGACCTGTGTTACTACATGTGTGATGTGACAATATTTGTTCTACTATTTAAAACAACTGTGATATTTAAATGACACCAAAGCATACCAAAGATATCATCTAGTACAGTCTGTATGTTAGCTATCAAAGAGGTTTCAATCTAACCTTGATGGCCACCGTCTGTACTTCTACAAATGCCCACAGGGCCGGCTCTAGCCACTCAGCAAAGGATGCAGTGCAGGAAGGCTCCAGGCTGGAGAGGCACTTTCCATGCTCTACACTCCTGCTGCTGTCCTCTGTGGCTGCTGGCTGCCACTGCACCTGTCACACAGCATCACAGGCAGCTGTGCCAGCAGCACGAAGCTGTCTCCCGGCTTCCAACCCCCTGTGGCAGCATCAGCAGTGACCAAAAGGGGGCAGGGCTTCATAGGACAGAGGGGGTGGAGCTACACAGCAGCAGTGCCGATGAAAGGAAGGAGAAGATGCCAGCCAGAATTAGGTCAATTATGTGGAGAGAACTCTAGAAGACTGTGTGAGAGAGAGACCTGTTGGCAACTGTAATCATTACATAAAAGCAGCACTACTACTGTCGGCATCAGCCACTGATGTGGTCATTTGGTATAAACAATGCTACGACTGTCAGCAACTGGTGTGGGCATTACACATAAGCAGCACTACTACTGCCGACAACTGGTGTAGGCATAAGGGGACAGATGTACTAAGCATGATAAAATGGAAAGTGATAAAATGGAGAGTGATAAAGCACCAGCCAATCAGCTCCTACCTGCCATGTCACAGGCTGTGTTTGAAAAATGACAGGTAGGAGCTGATTGGCTGGTGGTTTATCACTCTCCAATTTATCACTTTTCAAGTTTAGTACATCTGGCCATAGGTAAGAAAAGCGCTACTACTGTCAGTAGCTGTAGGTGTTATGTATAAGCAGTGCTATTATTGTTGGCAACTGGTGTAAGTGTTATTATAAGCAGCGCTACTACTGTCAGTAATTGTGGGTGCTATGTAAAAGGACCGCTATTACTTTTGGCAGCTGTGGGCAACAGCAGCACTGTTACTGTCTGCAACTGTGGCCATTATGTATAATCAGCGCTACTGCTGTGGGCATTATGTGTGTAAGGAGCCTACTACTGTGGGCATTATACAGTTGGGCAAAAAGTTATTTGGACAGCCACCAATTGTGCAAGTTGACCCACTTTAAAAGATGAGAGGTCTGTAATTTCCATCATACTTCAACTGTGAGAAATAGAATGTGGAAAAAAAAACAGGAAATCACATTGTATGATTTATAAACAATTTATTTGTATATTCTTGTGGGAAATAAATATTTGGACACCTACCAACCAGCAAGATTTCTGGCTCTCACAGACCTGTTACTTCTTCTTTAAGAAGCTCTTCTATCCTCCACTTGTTACGTTTATTAATGGCACCTGTTTGAACTGGTTATCTGTATAAAAGACACTTGTCCACACCCTCAAACAGTCAGACTACAACCTCTCCACCATGGCCAAGACCAGAGAACTGTCGAAGGGCACCAGGGACAAAACTGTAGAGCTGCACAAGGCTGGGATGAGCTACTCGACAATATGCCAGCAGCTTGGTGAGAAAAGATCAACGGTTGGCGCAATTATAAACAATGGAAGAAATATAAGATCACTGACAATCTCCCTCGACCTGGGGCTCCATGCAAGATCTCACTTTGTGGGGTATCAATGATCTTGAGAACAGTGAGGTATCAGCCCAGAACTACATGGGGGGACCTGGTCAATGACCTCAAGAGAGCTGGGACCACAGTCAAAAAGGTTACCATTAGTAAAACACTACGGGCGGGATGTACTAAAGGGAAAATGCGGTAAAACCCCCGTTTTACCGCATTTTCCTATGTATCATCACCGGTTCGCCCCGTTTTCGCTGGCCAGGGTATCGCCACCCAGAGGGTGGCGATACCCTATAGAATCCTATGGGCTTCTTTTGCCGCCCGACGTACGCCGTCCGCGCGCCGCCCCCCCCCCCTCCCATCCTCCTTTAACCTCCTCCTCCCCCTGGTGTCACAGCCAGGAGGACATCCGGCTTCAGGGGGGAGGAGGAGACGCAGGGGGACGCTGGCAGCCGCCGGGAGGTGACGGAGACCCCCGCAGCCCACATCACAGGTATCGCGGGGGTCTCCGTTACCGCAGCCCGATGCTGGCCGCATATGTTAGACTAACATTGTTAGTACATATGCGGTAGCATCGCGGCGGCTGCCGTGCGAAGGGCGGAGATGTATGTTGATACATCCCGCCCTACGTCATCATGGATTCAAATCCTCCCATCTAAAGTCATCTAAAGTTTGCCAGTGACCATCTGGATGATGCAGAGGAGGATTGGGAGATATTCAGGTGGTCAGATGAGAGCAAAATAGAACCTTTTTATATAAACTCCACTGGCTGTGTTTGGAGGGAGAAGAATAACGAGTGGCATCCCAAAAACACCATAGCCACTGTGAAGCATTGGGGTGGAAACATCATGCTTTGGGGCTGATCCATATTAAGGAGAGGATGTATTGTGAGATTTTGGCAAAAAACCTCCTTCCCTCAGTAAGAGCATTGAAGGGGGAATGTGGCTGAGTCTTCCAGCATGACAATGACCCAGGCAACTAAGCGAAGCAAATCGAAAATCTGTGGAGGAAGTTGAAAGTCTGTGTTGCCCAGCAACAGCCCCAAAACATGGCAGATCCAGAGAACATCGGCATGGAAGAGTGGGACAAAATACCTGCTACAGTGTGTGTAAACCTGGTCAAGAACTACAGGAAATGTAAGGTTATAAGTATTGAATTTAACTGTTTGATTATCCAAATATTTATTGTCCACAAGAATATACAAATAAATTGTTTAAAAATCATACAATGTGATTTCCTGTTTTTCCCCCCACATTCTGTCTCTCATAGTTGAAGTGTACCTGTGATGGAAATTACAGACCTTTCATCTTTTAAAGTGGGTCAACTTGCATAATCGGTGGCTGTCCAAATACTTTTTTGCCCCTCTGTATGTATAAGCAGCACTACTACTGTAGGCATTATTTGTAAGGGGAATTACTGTGAAGCATGAAGGAGAACCAGGTGCTGTACAGGGCCATAACTAGGTGTGGGCCAGTGGTGCCTCGCCCACAGCGCATTTGCACTGTAGATGCACCACCCACATGGCTGTTCCCTGCCACTCAGCTGTGGCTAAGAAACATTTAAAATGTGGTGCCAGTAGGGTTACCACCTTTGTGTTGAGCGATTCCCGGACAGTGATCCACCCCTTGACACACCCACAGCCAATCCATTGACCCGCCCCCAGCCCCGCCCCTTAACCCGCCTTATGGTTGATGTTTTTTTACATTTGCTTCAAATCTATTCTTGATTTTGCACATGGTAATGCCACTTAGACGTTGCGTCACACACTGTAATGCCTATTAAACATTATGCCACACACTGATGCCCATTATAAATTATGGCACACACCGTGATGCCCATTACACGTTATGCCATGAGTGGACAATTGAAAAAAAAAATAGGGACGAAATGGACAGTGCGCGTCAAAGGTGCGCACCAAAAATTTACACCGTAATGCCTATTACACGTCACACATCCATATTATACCACATGCCATAGTGCCTATTACACGTTATGCCAGGGGTCAACAATTGTTTTTCAACCAAGGACAACAGGGACAGGCGCGCACAAAAAACACACCTATTATACGTCCCACACAACCATTATATAAGTATACTACATGCCCATTACACATTATGCCACACACTCTAATGCCCATTACAAGTTATCCCAAACATAACATAATACCAATTACATATAGCACACACCGTAATGGCTATTATATATTATGTCATATAAATACTGTCTACCTCCATGTTAATTGCTTGGGGTTTCTTGCTCGATGCCAGGGCCTTCTTGCTCGATGCCAGGGCCTTCATATGATGCGACGGCGGAGTGCAAATGCCTTTTTTCCAAGGTGGAGGGCAAATGCTCATTGACAAGGGTGAGGGCAAATGCCTGTTGCCACAGTGGAGGGCAAATGTTCATTGCCAAGGGGGATGGCAAATGCCAAATGCCAGTGGCCACAGTAGTACATTTAGAGTAGCTGCTGTGCTGTGGCTGGCTGGGCCTGGGAGATTGGCTGGGGGCCTGGGCACATTGATATTGCCCAGCAGGTGACCTGGACGCTGGGCACACAGAAGGGAACTACCTGGAATTCTGGACTGGTGAGAGTGGTACAGCCGGTGCTGGCTGGGCCTGGGAGATTGGCTGGGGGCCTGGGCACAGTGACACCGCCCAGTAAGTGCCCTGGGCCGCTGAGCACACAGAAGGGAACTACTTGGAGTCCTGGACTGGTGACAGAGGAAAAGCCGTCACTGGCTGGGCCTGGGAGATTGGCTGGGGGCCTGGGACAGGGCACAGTGACGTCACATCGCCCAGCAGGTGACCTGGGCCTCTAAGTGCATAGGACTCTCACTAGAGTCCTGGACTGTCTGGTGGGTGAGTGACAGTGGGACAGATAATGATTGGGACTCAGAGGGACCCCGGGCCCAGACACAGGCAACCGTACTGTAGGTTTGTGAGCTGCAGGCAGCCTGCGGTTGTCTAAGTACTGCTGGCCTGGGCTGGCCTGGCTCTCTGCCTGCCCGGCCATGGACTCTGGACAGACAGACTGGACTGGACAGATCAGATAACAGACTCAGTAGTCTGTCACAACATACATAACTGTGCCCACAGCCCGCCCCACCCCACTGCCAAACTTACAGTATACTGAACTGAATAATGTATTATTACTACTGATCATGTGCCCACAGCCCGCTGCCTGCCCACCCCACTGATGAACTTACAGTGCTGCCGAATAATACTACTGATGCGGATGCATCATCATGCCGCCCACAGCGCTGAGCGTTCACCACCGCCGGCATGTCCGAGTCGGCAGCCGCACTCTCACGTGTCACTGGGTGGGCGGGTGTCACGCGGCAGCACCGCAGCCACTGCCCGCAGGAGGAGCTGGGGAGAAGTCGAACAACACGTCACACAGTGACACACAAACTGTGTCCCGCCTCCCTCCTCCGGCAGCGGCAGAGTGACTGTGTGTCACTCAAGATGAATAACTACAGTGCCGCCCCGCAGTTTAATCGGCGGTGCCGGCACCGTGGCCGGGCGGGCGGGGGAGATCAATTCCCGGACTATGTATAGTCCGGGACAGCTACCCTTCCGGACTCCGGACGCCGGTGTCAATTACCGGACTGTCCGGAGTAATCCCGGACGGGTGGTAACCCTAGGTGCCAGCCATTAGCTTATCAGAGCTAATGGTCCGTCAGCCACAGTTAACAAGTGGCTGCTTGACTGCAAGCTCCAACTGGTTTACAAACTGGCGCCATATTTGAAATTACACAGTGCCTCTGCAGGCTCCACTCTCCTCTAATGGTTACAGTGCAGGGGGCCTTACTGCACATGGGCCACCTTCTCTCTTAATATGCCCTGCTCTATGCCCTACAGACTTTACTACAGACCAGTGGTAGACAGCTAAATAAAATCACTGAAAATCACAGGTGTAATAGACAGTCAGTAGGTCTACCCCAAAAGGTCGACATGTCGACAGGGTCAAAATGTCGACATGAAAAAGGTAGACATACATTTTTCTCTTTTTTTTTGGTGTCAATGTTGACAACTGTTGACATAGACCCTCAATTACTGTAATGCGTACCCTCACATGGCTCGCTGCGCTCGCCCACTATTGCACACTATTATCTTCTGCCTCCATATTGACATGGATGGTGAAGTAAGAACAAGCTGGATTTAATAAAAAACTCATGAAAAACTCATGTCTGCCTTTTCATGTGTCTACATTTTTCATGTTGACCCTGTCGACCTATTGCATGTCTACCTATTGAATGTCGACCTTTTGACCCTGAAAACCATAACCATGGGGGAGAAAAAAACATTGGACCCCCTGGTCTTACAGGAATAAAACAAACAGTATTCCCCACAGGAAAAAAGAAATACACTGAACCCCACAGAAAAAAAATTAAATAAACCGGTTACCAACAGTAAAAAAAATTGTCTTTAATATTAAAAACACATTAGCTTCCACAGGAAAAACAAACAACACAATGGAGGGTATTCAATCCTGAATCGATGAATGTTCTGACAGCCAGAATCCGGCCCTGTTTTCGGCCAGATTGCCAGTTTATCGGCAGGTGGTATTCAATATTCCGCCTGTCGAGTGGCAAAAAGGGGGCGTGTCGGCGTTAACGGCTGTGGATTGTCCAGATCCGGCCCTGAACTTTACAATCCACAGCCATTTACGAAAGTCGTATCTGTTTTGTCAAGTTCTGCCTTTAATGCTGTTGGAAACTACAGCATTGAATAGGTGCTTGCCACTAATTCCCCTGACGGATATAACGGCAGGGATTTATAACTCCTACAGAAAACAATTAAACACATTGATCATCAACCGGAAAATGAAAACACATTATCCCCCAAGGTAAAAGAATACACTTCCATAGAAAACATATTGACCCAGGGCCGGTGCAAGGCACCGGAGCGCCCCAGGCGAGTCGGGGTGGGGGCGCCCCGTGCCGGGGGGGTACCTGTCCTGCGGCGTTGTGTATTTTAATCTGGCTGCGGAGGCAGCTGGGGTCCCTGCAGTGCAGTCCATTAGAAATCACGAGCGCTATCCGCCGGGCTATGCGGAAGCGCTTCTAGTGTGAAAACACTGGCAGCACGCTGATTGGCTGAGATCAGCGTGCGCTGTGCTGCCAGAGTTTTCACACTAGAAGCGCTTCCGCATAACCCGGCGGATAGCGCTCGTGATTTCTAATGGACTGCAGGGACCCCCGCTGCCTCCGCCGCCAGATTTAAATACACAGCGCCGCAGGACAGGTACCCGGGCGGCACAAAATGCCGCCCTCCAGTGGCCGGCGCCCTAGGCAAATGCCTAGATTTGCCTAGTGGTGGCGCCGGCCCTGTATTGACCCCAACAGAAATAAAGCACATTGGGATACATTTACTAAGATGGGAGTTCTTTTGAAGATGGGATGTTGCCTATAGCAACCAATCAGATTCTTCTTATTATTTATTTAGCACTTTCTAGAAGATAATAGATAGAATATGATTAATTGCTATTGACAACATACCATCTCTTCAACAGAACTCTTATCTTAGTATATTTACCCCATTGACCTCAGAAAAAACTCACTTAACCCTTTGAGTGCCATCTGTGAGAGATCTGCAAAATATCTGCAAAAAATGCCAGCGTTGCTCACATTTGTTTAATACATTTAAATAAAATGGTCTTGTAAAAAAGATTATATTTCCTAAATAAGGTAAACGTTACAGGTCATTATGATGAATAAATTTTTTTTAACATATTTCACACCTACAGTATTTTGGCAAATTCACTAGGCAATGAAAGGGTTAAGCCCCACAGGAATATATACATATATTGGAAAAATAGTGTTCCCAGCCCTGTAGCACACTCAGCACTGATAGGACATCAAGAGTCAGAACCCTACAGGGTGGGCAGAGTAGGGGCAAAGCTGGACAGCCTTGTATCATGGCTCCATTCACAGTAGCTTTTCCACACACCTTCTGGTACTGGTGGTAACTGGCACACATTTCATCCCAATCATGGGACTACACTGGGGTCAATACCCCAGCACCACCATCACTCAGGATATCACTGCTCTAGCTGCACTGTCACACTGAAAGCCATGACTGAGCACAGGAAAAGGAGTGCAGAACAGCTTACCTGGGTAGGGGTGTAAGTCTCCCACAGTAGGGAGGTTGTCCTGTTGATCTCCATGTGTACAAACTCACTGTGTTCCAACTGATCCTTCCAGGGCCGCCACTAAGAATCTTGGGGTCCAGCACTGACCTTCAGTCTGCCCCCCCCCCCCCCCCCGAGTACCATTACTTCCTCTCTCCTAAATCCCCCCCCCCCAGTACCATTACTTACCTTCCTGCACACCTCCACTCTCTCCTTCCTGCACATATCTCCTCGGGAGAGAGCGCACACTGCACAGTGCAGCCTCCAGAGCGCTGAGCCCCTCTGTGTCCTAGGCTCGGCTCTCTGCAGGCTGCACTGTGTATTATGCTTGCCTGGCTGGGGGGCTGCTGGGTAAGGGAGGCGGTGTGCGGTCGCAGGGGTAGCACCATGCCGCTGATGCTGTGGGCAGCTGCCTGGGGCCCGGGACAGCTGTACCCACAGCACCCCCTTGCTGATGGCCCTGGATCCTCTCCAATACCTCCAACCCTCCCAATTAGCAGCTGTCCAGTACCTCCAGGACAACCACTGTTAGCTGAGTGTAGAGAGCCTGGTGCTGCTGGACATGTGCTGACCATTTTACTTATACTTTATAGAGCTTCTGTGCATACAAAGAAGCGGTATCTGAGTTCTGCAGCTGGCCCAGCAGAAGACAAGGATGCACCTGTCCATTGTCCGGTGGCACAATCCGTCCCTGTTCAATTCCCCCTCCTCCAATTCATTCAGACAATTTTTAGAGGCGACACTGAAATCACGTTTCAAATACAAAGGCCACACTCATATCACACACCTGATACGCAATGATCACTCTACTGACGTCACACTTATATCACACCTCCCAACTGACCCTATTTCCGTGGGACAGTCACAAATTTGTCACAGCCATAAGTAGATGCTATGTGCACAGCTTCTATTCACAGGAGATGAAAGGACAGGGGGCATGGCCAGGAGCTCTCTGTAAAGCCACACACCTTTACATGAAGCCATGCCATTTTTTGGGTTCATGCACAGCAGGGCCGCACGGATGTCCAGATCCTGCAATGTTCAAAGTTGGCAGGTATGTTTATATTATTCATTTGAAATAGACTGATCACTACTGTATATTCTTAGTGACAGGGCCGCCATCAGGGGAACTCCAGTCCTGGGACTAGACAGAAAGTGGCCTGGTACTGAAGTCTATCAAGTATTATTTGGAAGTCTATCAAGTATTATTTGTCATGAACTAATTTCACTTTTCCCTTAAAGCAATGAAGAGGTAGAGAATTATGGCCAGTGCTGCAAACACCCGAAGTCTCATTGGGCATGCAAGGGGGTTGAGAAGGAGGGGGGCTGCCTATTTTGGCAGTTCCGGGCCACAGAATTTCTGATGGTAGCCCTGCACAGTGACCTGACTGCTGTCCATAGCTCTTCTGTAATTTGCTACATGTCTATCTCACTGTTGTACTGTATAATGTGTTAGGCTTCCTGCAAATTTCAGTGGTAATCCCAAGAATTTTCCACGTTATGCGTCAGTGCCCAGACTGGAAAACCCAGAAAATTCTTTAGATTGCCACTGCTTAATTCCGGCTGCTCGGCCTCCCCTCCTCTTCCCCCCCCCCCATCCCCTGGCTGTTGTGTTACAGTCTGCAACGACACTGCAACGTCAAGCCGGGTTGCCGGGGGTCGGGTAGCGGCTGACAGTGACAAAAAACCTCCACCACTAAAGGGGTTAATGGCTTTCTTGCCACATATCCAAATGAATGAAACGTATATTATCCTTTTGAAATCCTCACAGTTTCTTCTCCTCTCCTCCTCGAAGATGTTCAAAATATGTGGAGAGAATAGGAAAAAGGGGTGTAGTATCATAGTGTAGTAGATTTTAAAATGTAAAACTCCAACATGGGGATAAAAAAGTCCTCAAATTTCTGACTGAGCGCATGCTCATGTGACCACTGTGGTTCGTTGAGAGTTCTGTGCATGAAACTCTGCCACTACTATTGTAATTTGGAGCAGAGTTGTCTGCAGTCTGCCAGTGCTCTGATGCTAGCCCATCCTGGGAATCCAGTAAATTAGGGCCTTTAAAAAAAAAAAAAATTTTATATGAGTATCTGGTGGACCTCCCAAGGCCTAAAGGACCCTAGGCACCTTGTGGAAAATGCAGTCCTGTCTACAGTTGCGACTGATCTTTATTGTTAACCTTGGAGGTTTAATGTAAAATGTCATGAGGTTTGTTTTTATCATTTCTCTTTATTAATTGCTTACAATGCCCATATACAATCAAATGATTATTTCACAATTTATTCATAACTAACAAAAGGATTTGTTAACACATTAAATAGTTCAATAAAATGATGAAACTGCATTCCTGGGATGTAATCACATTATATAATAGAGTAAATGTTCCAGGAAATACCAAAGGTCACTTGCTGTGTAGATGATTGATTTGGTAGTTGTGCAAGATAGTCCTTCAAAGTTTACACCAAAAATAAAACAGATTGTAGAACCAATATAAATATATATGAATGTGTATTATACACTCATTGGGACATTCATAAGTTTTGAGAATTCTTAAGAAGCCACTGAAAACAATAAACTCACAATATCATGCGGATTTAATTGCAAGATAACTATGTTTTGTGATAATATTGGAAACAGGTTTTTATATTCTGGTAGAGCACTTCTTGCATAACAGCCTTGTTTGTTACGGCTACCGTGCTGCTCTGGGGGCCGGACTGACAGGGGGGGGGGGTTGTGTGATGCGGCCAGCGCTGATCCAGGAGGATACGGACGCCGTGCTGCTCCGGGGGCGAGGGGAGGGGTGCGATTCGGCCAGCGCGCTAATCCAGCAGGAGGGGATAGGGTGCGATGCGGCTGCTGCATCCATCCACATTTGCTGGGTGATGCCGCCAAGTCACTCCAGGGGGGGTGGGAGCACCGCTCACCTCCATCCGGGGGTCCCTGCTCCCAACTACCGCCCCCAGTGGCCGGCCCTGGTGGTAATACACATTTGAATACTGCAATTTTCTCTGACATATTGAAAGTAAAATGAGCATTTATTCCCTGTTAAGCTATATTCATGACTTATAATAAATTGCTCCCTATAATAATATTAAGCAACAATTGGCTTCTCGCGTGTACAGTGTATCGATGCTGTTGGTTAACGTTGGCACTTATTCTTTGTTATGTTTATTATTTCATGGATTTTCTTCACCTGCCCCAAAAATGGGGCTTCAGCTTTGCAAAGACACACTTTACTAAATATTCTGAGTGGTGTGATAAGGGTGGAGCTCCATGTATGTATGTGTGTGTGTTTGGGGGGGGGGTTGAAACCATGAGTTAGAACACCGGGTGACACCAACCCTAGTGACGCCTCTGGCATTGTGTATAGTTTTCATGTGACACAGAGGCTTGGTATCTTGTACCTAGGACTTGACTCGTAAGCTGCAAAGATCAGCAGGGAATACCCGTCCCTCCCATTGCAACCAAATCCACTCACTACCACATCCCCTTGCATGCCTTGATGGTTTCTGAACTTCTACTGATTTCTCTTGCCTTCGCAAATAAAAATCAGTGGTACCTGACTGGACAAAGACAGGGTGAATGTCTGACATCCTGTGAACTCAGCCACCCACCCCCTGGCACACATTAGCCCTCTCACGTATCCATGGGAATGGCCAACGTTTTCATGGGATGGCCATAAAACGCTGGGTGTTCCCATTAGTGACCCCAGTCCCCGCTGCTGTACGTCCCTGGCCTGCGCCAATCTTTGCAAATGGCTCGTCGACTATGCAAGTCCCTGAAGCCGTTTGCAAAGGAGACCTGCAAATGCATATAAAAGACCATGTGCATGCGCAGTCCCACAAACATGGGGGGGCGTACAGGGGCTCAGGGCAGCTCTCACCTACAGTGGTGCAGGGATTGCCCAGCTCCCAGTCCCATCAGCAGTTCACTACACCGGTATCGCTTTCCCTCGTTCAGAGAAGTCAGAGCAGCGGCAGAGGCCGGAATTGGCGTGAGAGCGTGTTTCAGGCCCGGGTGACTTGAGACCCACTTGTACGGCTTCCTCTGTCCATGTTGGAGGATGATGCTGTTTGTACAGTAGTCACTACTCCTACAGGCCGCATGCGCCCCCTGCCCTGCTGATGAGATTTAGGAGCCTCCCTTTGCTGCATTGTATTCAGTGAGCATCGGTGGCTGCTGTTCTTGGTGGTTCAGTCAGTGGGAGGGGGGAGCTGCTGTACCAATTACAGGGTCAGATTACCCTGCGTGCCCCGTAATCTGACTCTGAAAATTTTCCTGCACTTAAATAATAAACTAGAACAATTACAAGAAGTAGTTGTTGCAATGTGAACATCTCTAAACCTTATCTCAGGGATGAGTTTAAGGACCCATATGGGCATCAATTTCTAATTTAAAACAACCATTAAATCAGAATTTGCAAGACAATTCTACCTACCCAGAAGATATACATCATCTCAGAATCTATAATACAGTATACCAGGGGCGCCTACCTGACCCTCTCCTTCAGGGAGAAAATGCTCTGTTCTTGGACTTCCTGGTAATGTATGATTGTCATCACCTGTGGTGAAACACATTTCTTACCTAGCTCCCCACAGGTGATGACAATCATACATTACCAGGGAAGTCCAGGAACAGAGCATTTTCTCCCTGAAGGAGAGGGTCAGGTAGGCAACCCTGGGGTATACACACTATTTCTGTTCAGAGACAGAAGGTCAACTTACATAAACTTGATTCTGAAATAATGTTAATTATTGATATGAACCTGGTTGCAGGATAGGAAACAGACGGTTGTAGTAAATGCAGTGCATTCTATGGAGGGACATGTTACCAGTGGAGTACCCCAGGGATCTGTACTTGGACCAGTGCTCTTTAATATCTTTGTTAGTGACATTGCAAATGGTATTGAAGGGAAAGTATGCCTTTTTGCAGATGACACAAAGATATGCAACAGAGTAATCACACCAGGAGGGGTAAATCAAATGACTGATGATCTAGGTAAACTTGAGAATTGGTCAAGAGCATGGCAACTGCAGTTTAATGCTAAAAAATGTAAAATTATGCACTTGGGACTCAAAACCCCAAAGGCTCAATATAGTATCAAGGGTACTATAATGGAAACTACTGAGGAGGAAAGGGATCTAGGAGTCACTATTTCAAGTGACTTAAAGACAGGAAAGCAATGTAGCAAAGCAATGAGGAAGGCTACTCAGATGCTTGGTTGCATAGGGAGAGGAATCAGTAGCAGAAAACAAGAGGTAATAATGCCACTTTATAGGTCATTGGTACGGCCCCATCTGGAATACTGTGTCCAGTTCTGGAGACCATATCTTCAGAAGGATATAAATACATTAGAGACTGTACAAAGAAGGGCAACTAAAATGGTGCATGGCCTACATCACAAAACTTACCTGGAAAGACATTTATAGTTTGGAGCAGAGAAGGAAAAGGGGGGACATGATAGAAATCTTAAAATATATCAAGGGTTTAAACATAGTACAGGAGTGAAATTTTCTTCAAAAGGAAAAGAAGTAATAGAACATGAGGACATGCACTGAAACTGGAGGGAGGTAGTTTCCGGAGAAATGTTAGAAAAAACTACTTCACAGAAAGGGGGTTATTCTACCTCACTCCTTCTGGCAAATTCCTTCTCAAATGGACAAAACCATGTGCACTGCAGGTGGGGCAAATGTAACTTATGCAGAGAGAATTCAATTTGGGTGGGGTTTTACTACAAAGTGAGATCTATATTGCAGTGAAATAAAGCAATCAGTATTTACCCTGCACAGAAACAAAATAACTCACCCAAATCTAATTATCTCTGCACATGTTACATCTGCCCCCCTGCAGTGCACATGGTTTTGTCAATTTAAGAAGGAATTTGCCAGAAGGAGGGAACCCGAACAACCCCCAAAGGGTAGTAAATAAGTGGAATAGCCTTCCATCAGAGGTGATAGAGGCTAAGACAGTAGAACAATTTAAACATGCTTGGGATAGGCATATGAATATCCTTACAAAGAAATAAGGATCAAAAAGGGTTGAGATTACCTGAAGGATAAAAAAGGACTAGATGGGCCTAGTGGTTCTTATCTGCCATCAAAGTCTATGTTTCTATATTTCTAGAAAACTGTGTTGTGTACATGGGTCATCCAGAATGTTGTCAGGTGAACACAGGGGCGGATTGGCCCACCGGGAAACCGGGCCGTTTCCCGGTGGGCCGGCACATTTTAAAGTTGCAGCGGCCGCCCACCCTCCCTGGCTGGGCCGCGGCCCGCCGAACCGCCATCTCCGCGGTTACCGGCCGCGGCCGCAGCAAAGTACTGTAATCAAAGATGGCCGCGGCCGGCCTCAGCTGTGACCAATTTAAAAATGGCCGCGGGAGGGCTGGTGCGCATGTGCGGCCGCACGCAGCACCTCCCGCGGTGCTTTCAGCCCGATTCACAGAGCTGACAGCTTCGGCGGCTTCCTCCTCCTAGTGAGTTTTTTTTCACTGCTGTGCTGCTGGCTGACAGCAGGGGGAGCTAGCTGTGGATTCAGCGTGCAGCTCAGCTCCTCTCAGGCTGTACTCCATGTGGCCGGGGGATGCAGGAAGTTTCTTTAGAACCTGAAGCAAGCAGGGAAGGGGTGAGTGTTAAATGCCTTTGTTATTGGCTTTGTTATTATGCTGGCATTTGCTCTCCTGATATTGAGAGGGGAGTGTGTGTGTCTCTATGCTATATGTGTCAGTGTGTACACTATGTGTGTGTCTGTGTACATGCTGTATATGTGTGCTATGTTATGCTTTGTGTGTGTGTCAGTGTGTATATGCTGTGTCTATGCATGCCATGTGTATATGCTGTATGTATGTATGTATATGATATATGTAAGTAATGTGTGTATATGCTATGTGTGTTGATTGTATGTACTGTATGCTATGTATGCTTGGATGTATATGTTGCGTCATGTTTTTTATGCTAATGTGTGTGTGTGTGTTTGAAGTGTGTATATATGTGCTGTCTGTGTCTGTAGTGTGTAGTATGTGTGATGTTTTTGTAAGTATGCCATGTATGTATGTATGTACAGCATGTATGTACAGTATGTCTGTGTACAAAAGTGTGTGTGTAATGATGTACAGTACATACAATACATGCACAGAACCCCCCCCCCCCCCCCTTCCCCCACCCAACAAAATTCTGCATTTGCCCCAGTTCGGAGGTGGCATTGAATAGACATGCTCCGGCAGGGGCGGATTGGCCCAATGGAAAACTGGGCCATTTCCCACAACTCATTTGAAGGGGCACTTTGCCCAAATAAAAAATGGCCGCGGGAGGGCTGCTGCGCAAGCGCGCGCTGCACCTCCCAGCGCCCGTTCCCCCTCCACCCGGCAGCTGAAGACTCGAGCAACAGCAGGTGAGCCGACTGTCAGCAGCAGCGTTAGAAGCAGGCAGACAGCAGCAGGTCTGAGGGTGGCCAAAGGAGGCATATGGCAGTGGCACTGCCAGAATTACGGCTCAGTGGAGCTGTCTGTTTCTGCCCATGGGAACTCCGTCGCTCCCGTCATCCCCCTTCCGGCTGACAGATGGGGGGGGGGGGGGGGCAGTGTACTGCCGGGCGGACTGGGAGGGAAGTTATTGCGGTAGGAAGAGGCGGTGGGGCTTATTGCAGCACTGCTGCTGCTGGGTCTCCGGAAGACAGCCGAGGTCGGACCCGGATACAGCGGCGGACCCGGAGCTTCCTGACCGTGCCTCGAATCTGCCTCTCGTGCACGCCGTCTCCTGTGGGTGCAGGAGGAAGCACCACTTCCTACATGTCTGCATAGTATGTATGTATTTATGTATGAATGAGGATGACAGTGTGTGTAGGATGTATGAATGAGGGTGGCAGTGTGTAGTATGTATGTATGTATGACGGCGTCAGTGTGTGGAGTTTGTATAAATGTCGGCGGCAGTGTGTGTGTGTAGTATGAATGAGGGCGACAGTGTGTGTAGTATGTATGAATGAGGGTGGCAGTGTGTGGAGTATGTATAAATGATGGCGGCAGTGTGTGTAGTATGTATGAATGAGAGCATCAGTGTGTGTAGTATGTATGAATGAGGGTGGCAGTGTGTAGTATGTATGTATGTATGACGGTGTCAGTGTGTGTAGTTTGTATAAATGATGGCGGCAGTGTGTGTGTGTAGTATGTATGTATGTATGTATGAATGAGGGCGGCAGTGTGTAGTATGTATGTATGTATGTATGACGGCATCAGTGTGTGTAGTTTGTATAAATGACGGCGGCAGTGTGTGTGTGTAGTATGTATGAATGAGAGCGGCAGTGTGTGTAGTATGTATGTATGAGGGTGATAGTGTGTGTAGAATGTATGAATGAGGGAGGCAGTGTGTGTAGTATGTCTAAATGAGAGCATCAGTGTGTGGAGTATGTATGAATGAGAGCGGCAGTGGGTGTAGTATGTATGTATGAATGAGGGCGACAGTGTGTGTAGGATGTATGAATGAGGGTGGCAGTGTGTAGTATGTATGTATGACGGCGTCAGTGTGTGTAGTTTGTATAAATGACGGCGGCAGTGTGTGTGTGTGTGTAGTATGTATGAATGATGGTGGCAGTGTGTGTAGAATGTATGTATGACAGCGTCAGTGTGTGTAGTTTGTATAAATGATGGCGGCAGTGTGTGTGTGTAGTATGTATGTATGTATGAATGAGGGTGGCAGTGTGTAGTATGTATGTACAACGGTGTCTTTGTGTGTAGTTTGTATAAATGACGGCGGCAGTGTGTGTGTGTGTAGTATGTATAAATGATGGTGGCAGTGTGTGTAGAATGTATAAATGAGGCCGGCAGTGTGTGTAGTATGTATGAATGATGGTGGCAGTGTGTGTAGGATGTATGTATGACGGTGTCAGTGTGTGTAGTTTGTATAAATGATGGCGGCAGTGTGTGTGTGTAGTATGTATGTATGTATGAATGAGGGTGGCAGTGTGTAGTATGTATGTACAACGGTGTCTTTGTGTGTAGTTTGTATAAATGACGGCGGCAGTGTGTGTGTGTGTAGTATGTATAAATGATGGTGGCAGTGTGTGTAGTATGTATGAATGAGGCCGGCAGTGTGTGTAGTATGTATGAATGACGGCGGCAGTGTGTGTGTGTAGTATGTATGAATGAGGGTGACAGTGTGTGTAGAATGTATGAATGAGGCCGGCAGTGTGTGTAGTATGTATGAATGAGAGTGGCAGTGGGTGTAGTATGTATGAATGTAGAAGATGCTGGTTCTTGGTAGAATATGCTGCTATCTGGGTCCTGGGGGAGAGGGGATGTAAAATGAAGGTAGATTCTACCTCCATTTTACATTTTAATTTGATTTAATTTGATTGCTCTGCATCGGATTAAACATTCCAAAGTGCACTAGTGGAGGGGGGCCTTTACACTTGAAAAGAGACCCCCTCCCACCTCATAACATTTTGCATCATTCAGTGAGGAGCATACAGCGAGGAGCACTAGAAGACAGAAGGAGAAGAAAAGAGAAGAAAGACAGAAGGAGAAGAAAAGAGAAGAAAGACAGAAGGAGAAGAAAAGAGAAAGACAGAAGGAGAAGAAAGAAGACCAAGAACATGGTAAGTAAAAGAAAGATCATTATCTTGGCAGACAGTGGTTGTTTTAGGGGAGGGCAGTGCACCAACACCAACACATGCCCCCTGTCATTAAACACTAGTGAAAAACATAATAATGTGTATGGTGGAGGCAGAAGCAGCCTGATCTGTGTCCCACACAGGGACGTAACTATCTGTGTGCCAGTTGTGCCTTGCCCACAGTGCATTTGCACTGTGGGCACACCATCTGGCAGCACCGTTTACCCACCACTGGCTGCTAGCAGCTGAACTACTGATGATGAGCTGAGAGACAGGGACAGGAGGAGAGCGTAGCGCTGAACGCACTCATGCTCCCCTCTCGGCTGACATTTCAATTATGTATAATGGGCATCACGGTGTATGGCATATGTATAATGGGCATCACGGTGTGTGACCTATGTATAATGGACTCATTATACATAGGCCACACACCGTGATGCCCATTATACATTTGCCACACACAGTGATGCTCAATATACATATGTGGCTCTCTCTGTGTCCTCGCTGTCACTCTCTGTCTGCTGTCACTCTCTCTGTCCTTGCCGGGGACATAGCCAGCAGCTCAGAGCCACTAGCCATGCCCCACAGCGTCAAAAATGGGGCGTGGCCTAATTGAAATAGGCCACACCCCCATATTGCTAGGCCACACCCCCCGGGGCTGCCTCAAGATATTTCCCGGGCTGGTTTTAATTCCCAATCCGCCCCTGGGTGAACATTCAAACTAGGGATGTGCACCGGCCACTTTTCGGGTTTTGGGTTCTGATTACCTTGAGGTTTTGGGTTCTAATGGATTTTGGCAAAACACCTCCTAAGTGTTTTGTGTTTGGATTTTTGGGGTTTTGGATTCTGATTTTTTTGTTAAAAAAGCATAAAAACTTTTTTTTTTTTTTGCTCCTACGCTATATTAACCTCAATAACATTCATTTCCAGTCTATTCTGAACACCTCACACCTCACAATATTGTTTTAAGGGCTAAAGGTTGCACAGAGGTAGCTGGATAACTATGCTAAGCCACACAAGTGTGCGGCACAAACACGTGGCTCATGTAAGAGTAGCACTGCAGCAGAATTTAAAATAATTAATTGTATTATTAGGTACTGCTTGGCAGTGGCACTCAGTGGCACTAGTCAGTGCATCAGCAGCTTGGAATTATTTTTTACAGTCCCACGCAGCACAAGTATTATTTTTTAATTAAATTATATATAGCAGCCTAGTATGTAATTGTACTACTAGGTAGGTACATAGGGGCAAACGCAGGATTTTCAGAAGGGGGTTTCCAGAGGGGGCGGAGCAAAGCACAGATATGGGCACTTAGGTGACCCAGTATATGCCGGGTCCGTTAAAGTATTATAGATAGACCAAATGTATATTAATAATAATAATATACATACATACATACATAACAGCAGTGTAGACCCCTGGGCATCGCAATGTATTGAGGCCCCTACCGATCCTCCAGCGGTAGGGGTGGGGGAAGCTTTGATGTCCCGCGTGTGGTAGGGGGTATTATATCAACCGCTCAGCATATAAGGCCTGGATCAGTAATTTTCACTAATTACCCCTTTACTGCACAGATGGTGGGAGATGAGGTGGGAGAAGGGGGCATTGGGCTGAATGAAGGGGCCCTGATACATAACTTCCAGGGTGGTAGAGGATGTTTAATATGCAGAGGAGGGGTGTATAGTGGAGTGGGCTTATTATTCAGAATTTTCTAGTGGGAGGACAGCTTGCTTCACTGCAGATATCTCCAGTTCCCGGGAATAGATTTCTTAGATTTTAATGGAATTAAAAACTAGAGAATCCCACCTACCAAATGGAATTGGGGACTAGGGGATCAAAGTTCAGGAGGCAGAGCAATCTGCCAACGAGTATATAAAACTACATACTAGGTGTGTGGAGCTGGAGCAGTAACCAGCTGCTGGAAGGCTGATATATCTGGTTCTGGGAACAGTAGAGACAAGCTACTATGGTCCCAGCTTTTAGAATGTACCCTCAGAAAAACTCTAAGTCAGACAGAACCTGAAATATCTGACTGGGAAGAGCAATTAACAGGCTTGGATGGGGACCACTGCTTTGAAGTCAGGTATCTCCGGTTCCCCAGGGCCGATTTTGAAAATTATTGTACCCATGGAAAGAGGGGACCCTCAGCTTTAAGTCTAGGGCCCTTAGATTCCTGGGGGGGTTTATGGGTACTCAGAAACCCCCCCTGCGTGCTCTACTGGTACACTTAGGCAGTGCCAGTGGCAACAGTGGACTGAGTAAATAATACTGGCAACCTCTATTCACAGTATTCAGTGCAGGCAGCACCAGTGGACTATATATATATAATATAATTAATTATTAATATAATATATAATATTACAGCACAGCACCAGAGGTAGGCCCCAGCACAGGAGGAGACAGTAGTACTACAAGTACACAGTTAGACTGTCCTCCTTGCTATGGAGAGCCCACCCTAAGCAGAGAGGAGAACAGAGTACACAGCAGCACTGAGGGAGACAGCCCCAGCGAATAAAATAGTGACAGCACAGCACACCAGAGGTAGACCGCACAGAGGAGACAGAGGAGTACTACAAGTACACAGTTAGACTACAAAGCAGCACTGAGAGACAGCCCCAGTTAATAAAAAAATATTGTGTTCAAGGTCAAGCTCAAATTTAAGCCCCAGCAGCAGCACCAACACACCCTCTCCCAACCCACTACTAGACAGGAGTGAAGATGGCGGGCGCAGCAGCCGCTATTTAAAGCCTCGTGAAATCCGGCGGCGGGAGATGACGTTCTGACCACGTGGACGGACCCGAGTCAGGCGGGAATCTCCAAGCGCTGCTCGGAACCGGACTCAGAATGATGACGTTCGTGGGGGCTCGGATCTCTGGAATACGAGTCTGCACATCTCTAATTCAAACCATGTTGACTTTCTGATTTTAAGATTCTGAAGGAAGAGATTTGTACCTGTCCATGCATAATATCATTATCAGTCCTAAGAAATAAGTGTAACTAAGAATTAATGCAAAGATCATATTGGGGCTGATTCTGATTTTGGGAGGAAAAAAAAAATCAAGTAACTTTGTATTATGGCAAAAATCATTTTCACTGCAAGTGAGGGAGATTTGAAGTGTTCAGAGAGATTTAAGTTTGAGAATAGTGGGTCCAAACTCACCCCCATTGCAGTGTAAAAAAGAAAAGTTGTCCATCATTTTTCAATCATTTGTCCATCATTTACTTCTAGGGCTGTGGACTTTTTATTTCTGAATTCTAGGATTAGAGCCTAGGGATAACTGCCTCTCCAGCCTAATTCTGTAAGATGACAAATACTACAAGGCTTGATTGGTATGGCATAAACTGAAAACTCGACTGAAATCATTTAAGCTAGATGCTGGGCTGGGACTGTGTTACTATGTACTGGACTGGGACTGGTTATGCTGGATGCTTAGCTCAGATAGGCTCATGGGGCGAAATGTAATAGGGTGCGTTTTTTTAGACTAAAAAAAAATCGCACCAAATCGCACCTTTAAAAATCGCGTTTTTTGCCGCGAATTCGCATATGTAATGAGATGCGAATTAGCGGCAAAAAATGCGATTTGCCGCGATTTCCAGTCATGAAAATGTGCGCATTTTCAGTCATGAAAATGTGCGCATTTTCATATATGCGATTTTGGGTAAAAAAATAAAATTAAAAAAAAAACGGCGTGGGGTCCCCCCTCCAGAGCATAACCAGCCCCGGGCTGAAAGAGCCGGTCCTGGTTTCATAAAATCACAGGAACAAACAAGTTGGGGTTCCGTGCATTTTATAAAACCAGCACCAGGCTCAAGGGCCGGTCCTGGTTCCCAAAATACGGGGGACAAAATGACTAGGGGTCCCCCGTATTTCAAGAACCAGCACCGGGCCCAACCAGCCAGCAGGGTAATGCCACAGCCGGGGGGAGACTTTTTATACAAGTCCCCCCGGCCAAAGCATTTAGCCCTCTGACCGGTCAGCATGGGCAGGGGTCCTGGGGGAGTGGGGACCCCCCCAAAGAAGGGGTCCCCCCCCTCCAGAACTTACCAGCCCATGCTGAAGCCCGGGGCTGTCCTCGATGCCCCTGGGCGGTGGGCATCGAGCTGATATTTGGTGTAAAAAAATAGATAAACTATTGTTTTTTACTGTGGCACTACAAGTGCCAGCAAGCCTCCCCAGCAAGCTGGGACTTGGAGAACCACAAGTCCCAGCCTGCTGGGCATTAAAGGGCCCGCTGGCACTTGTAGTTCCACAGTTAAAAAAATAGTGCACAAAACACACTGACACACATTTTAAATAAAACTTTAATACACACATTACACACATACTAATACTTACCTATCTTCTTCCCGTAGGTAGCCCTGGTCCTGATGTCCTCCGGTCCTGTGTCGGCGTTCCTCTTCATGTCGACGTCCTTCTTGAAGTCGACGTCCCTGTCGGCGATGGCGTCCGGTGTCCGGGTCCGACGAAATACATGGAGGAAGCTGTGGAAGGAAACCATACTCACCTGTCCCAGCGCGACGTAGTCCAGGTAAGGGTCTTGGAAAAAAAACAAACCGACACCCGAATCCAAGCGGACACGACGGAGACGCACGGTGTTTACATCGTGCGGCTCCGCCTCCCGAATGCCGCTATTGGCCGCCTTGCGGCCTAGCGGCCAATCAGGAGCCGCTAGGCCGCAAGGCGGCCAATAGCGGCATTCGGGAGGCGGAGCCGCACGATGTAAACAAACACACGTGCGTCTCCGTCGTGTCCGCTTGGATTCGGGTGTCGGTTTGTTTTTTTTCCAAGACCCTTACCTGGACTACGTCGCGCTGGGACAGGTGAGTATGGTTTCCTTCCACAGCTTCCTCCATGGATTTCGTCGGACCCGGACACCGGACGCCATCGCCGACAGGGACGTCGACTTCAAGAAGGACGTCGACATGAAGAGGAACGCCGACACAGGACCGGAGGACATCAGGACCAGGGCTACCTACGGGAAGAAGATAGGTAAGTATTAGTATGTGTGTAATGTGTGTATTAAAGTTTTATTTAAAATGTGTGTCAGTGTGTTTTGTGCACTATTTTTTTAACTGTGGAACTACAAGTGCCAGCGGGCCCTTTAATGCCCAGCAGGCTGGGACTTGTGGTTCTCCAAGTCCCAGCTTGCTGGGGAGGCTTGCTGGCACTTGTAGTGCCACAGTAAAAAACAATAGTTTATCTATTTTTTTACACCAAATATCAGCTCGATGCCCACCGCCCAGGGGCATCGAGGACAGCCCCGGGCTTCAGCATGGGCTGGTAAGTTCTGGAGGGGGGGGACCCCTTCTTTGGGGGGGTCCCCACTCCCCCAGGACCCCTGCCCATGCTGACCGGTCAGAGGGCTAAATGCTTTGGCCGGGGGGACTTGTATAAAAAGTCTCCCCCCGGCTGTGGCATTACCCTGCTGGCTGGTTGGGCCCGGTGCTGGTTCTTGAAATACGGGGGACCCCTAGTCATTTTGTCCCCCGTATTTTGGGAACCAGGACCGGCCCTTGAGCCTGGTGCTGGTTTTATAAAATGCACGGAACCCCAACTTGTTTGTTCCTGTGATTTTATGAAACCAGGACCGGCTCTTTCAGCCCGGGGCTGGTTATGCTCTGGAGGGGGGACCCCACGCCGTTTTTTTTTTTTACTTTAACTTTTAGCCTTTTTTTGGACAGAACCATGCACAGATCACACAGATTTGTGCATGGTTCTGTAAAAATCGCCAGCAAGAAGCTGGTCTATTTTTTTTGCGTTTTTTGGTAAGGTCCCATATGCGACTTTAGAACTCGCATCCTATTACATATGCGAGTTCTATAGTTTCCTATGGGAAAACATCTGGATGCGATTTTCAGTGTGACTGAAAATCGCATCTTTAAAATGTGCGATTTCGCGGTAAAAAGTGCGCTTTTTACCGCGATTTTTAACCTATTAAATGTGCGATTTTCGGAAAATGTGCGATTTCGGCCGTTTTTGACCAAAAATCGCACATGTCTAAAAAAACGCACCCTATTACATTTCGCCCATGGTGTCCATACACGGTGCAATAGCACCTTGCGATGCGCGCTCCCACGGGCATCGCATCACACAGTACAAAAAGTATGTGCCGCACATACGTTTTGTACTGCCCTCGGATTGCATTGCACGCAAATTGCATGCAAATCGCATACGTTGCGATGCGATCCAGCCCATAAGGTGTGCGATCATCGCACCATGTATGGGCACTTTAAGTTACAGGCTGGACTTTGATCCGTTTTGCTGGTTGCTGGGTTGGGACTAGCTCAGCTGGTTTTCTGGCTGTGACCGGCTAGGCTGTTTCCAGGCTGGGACTAGCTGGGCTCGTAACCTGGCTGGAAATGGCCATGCTGGTATGCTGGAACTTGTAATGTTACAAGCTGTACTGGAATCCATATCAGAAACCAGGCTGAAACTGGGATCTAGGCAGACTGTACTGGAGTTCATAGAGTTCTAGGGGGGTATTTAATCACCGGTGACCATCTCCCGATAGGGGATATGGCCACCGGGCCCTATTCAATGCTGTCTTCCCCGACAGCACTGAACAGGAGAGCTCGGCAGAACGAGCTTGACTTCAACGACAGTCGGGCTCGTTCTGCCGAGAACGGCCGGGAAGTGATGAGCTTTCGCCTGCAGCTCGCCTCTTCACGGCCGCAGCTTGTGGCCATGCCCCCTTCTTCCCCAGCTGCAGGTGGGACATTGCATCCCGCCTGCAAATTCTCCGTCAATCTGACCGAGAATGGGACAGGGTCAGGGCTGTTGAGCATGCTCGGTCAGCTACTGTAGGTCAGCCTGTGAAGTTGGGCTCATTCTGCGGAGCTCACCTGTTCAATGCTGTCGGGGAAGACAGCATTGAATAGGGACCGGCGGCCATCTCCCCGTCGAAAGATGGTCACCGGTGATTGAATACCCCCATTAGTGTGGATTGGTGATGCTGTCAAGAACAGTCAGACTTCAGCTGGACTCTCTGGCTACTGAGATGCGACCTGCAGTGCTGCAGATAGGATTGGTGCTGGTAACTGGACCAGACAGGCATAAACCGAAGTGACTTATTACTGAGCTGGAAGCAGAAGAGCTGAAGACTGGAGCAAACCTGATATTTGGCAAATGTAGTTCAACTTAGCAATGAAGACCTGTGGCCAAAGAATGCTGGTAATCACCAAAATTGAACCGGAAGCTTGCTAGTCAACCTAGCTATACTCCTTGCTGCACTTGGATTAAACTGACCTGACCTAAAATGGCAGCCCCCAGTTCTGGAGATAAAAGTGCTGTGGAACAGAACAGACCTTCAGTAGTATGTGACAATGATCAGCTTCCAGGTAAGTGACGGGTAGCCAGCTAAAGAGTCCTGACAGCTACATCCAGAAGCAGACAGTATTTGCTTTAATTTTTTATTTGCTCTGCCCCAGTATGTGACAATGTATGTAATATAATTTTAATTGATATATTTAAACACATTAATTACTGAAAATGAAAAGATCCCATAAAAATAATTTCCAAGACATTAATCAGAATGTGGCAATAAGAGGTTGGACAGGAATGAATAGGGCATGGGAGAATAACATTTTTATTGTACTAACGACCTCTTTGATTGACTTTTAGAATTGGCAAGAACAACAAGAACTGGCTATCAGACAGGATGTGACATTGGCTTTTATGTAATTTTATTGAACATTGTAAAACACATTATTTGCTTCCTTCCAGATACAATATATAGATTATTATTTTTACATATTTATTAAATTACATGTCTTTACATGCAGTATCAAGATGTACAATACAATAACTGGATCCAAAATACTCTTTAACCCCTTCCTGACAGAGCCAGTTTTTGCGTTCCTGACAGAGCCCTTTTTTTCAAATCTGACATGTATCACTTAAGTGGGGATAACTTTTTTTTGCTTTTACTTATCCCAGTGATTTTGAGATTGTTTTTTCGTGACACATTGTACTTCAAATTAGTGGTAAATTTGGGTCGATACAGTCTGTGTTTTTTTGTGAAAAATACCAAAATGTCGTAAAAAAATGGAAAATTTAGCAATTTGCAAAATGTTAAATTTTCTGCTTGTGAGACAAATAATCATACCACTCAAAATAGTTAATAACTAACATAGACCATATGTCTACTTTATGTTTCCATCATTATTTCAACTTCCTTTTAATTTTTTTGGACACTAGGAGGCTTACAATATGAATAGCAAATTCTCAAATTTTCAAGAAAATTTCAAACACTGATTTTTTTAGGGACCAGTTCAGTTCTGATGTGACTTTGAGGGACTTGTATGTGAGACACCCCCATAAATGATACCATTTCAAAAACTGCACCCCTCACAGTATTCAAAACAGCATTTTGGAAGTTTGTTAACCCTTTAGGTGTTTCACAGGAATTAAAACAAAGTGTAGGTGAAATTTCAAAATTTCATTTTTTTTGCAGATTTGCAATTTTAATACATTTTTCTAAGGAACACAGTACATTTTACTAGAGAAATGTGACTAAAAATTGATTCCCCCAATTCTTTTGTTTTCATAAATATCCTATATGTGGCCCTAGTGTGCACGTTGACCAAACCACAGGCTTCATAATAGAAGGAGCACCTACTTGATTTTGGAGCCTCCTTTTTATGAGATTATTTTTTAGGCACCATGTAGGTTTCTAGGCACCATAAGATGCTAAAATATAGGACCCCCCCACAAGTGATCCCATTTTGCAAACTACACCCCTCAGGGAATTCATCTAGGGGTATAGTGTACATTTCAAACCCCCAGGGGTTTCACCAATTGTGGTACAACTGGGCAGTGAAAATGAAAAATTAAATTATTTACACAAAAATGCAGTTCTGGCTCAAAATTTTTCATTTTCAGAAGGTATGAAGGAGAAAAAGCACCCCAAAATCTGTGCCCCAATTTCTCCCGAGTACGGCAATGCCTCACATGTGACCAAAAAATACCATTTGGGTGCATGGCAGGACTCAGAAGGGAAGGAGTGATTTTTGGATTTTGCAGCTCAGATTCTGGTGGAATTTTGGTGGGTGCTATGTCGCATTAGCAAGACCCCCCAAGCACCAATACAGTGGAACCCCCCCACAAGTGACCCCATTTTGCAAACTACACCCCTCAGGGAATTCATCTAGGGGTATAGTGTACATTTCAAACCCCCAGGGGTTTCACCAATTTTGATACAACTGGGCAGTGCAAATGAAAAATTACATTTTTTTACACAAAAATGCAGTTCTGGCTCAAAATTTTTCATTTTCAGAAGGTATGAAGGAGAAAAAGCACCCCAAAATCTGTGCCCCAATTTCTCCCGAGTACGGCAATGCCTCACATGTGACCAAAAAATACCATTTGGGTGCATGGCAGGACTCAGAAGGGAAGGAGTGATTTTTGGATTTTGCAGCTCAGATTCTGGTGGAATTTTGGTGGGTGCTATGTCGCATTACCAAGACCCCCCAAGCACCAATACAGTGGAACCCCCCCACAAGTGACCCCATTTTGCAAACTACACCCCTCAGGGAATTCATCTAGGGGTATAGTGTACATTTCAAACCCCCAGGGGTTTCACCAATTTTGATACAACTGGGCAGTGAAAATGAAAAATTACATTTTTTTACACAAAAATGCAGTTCTGGCTCAAAATTTTTCATTTTCAGAAGGTATGAAGGAGAAAAAGCACCCCAAAATCTGTGCCCCAATTTCTCCCGAGTACGGCAATGCCTCACATGTGACCAAAAATTACCATTTGGGTGCATGGCAGGACTCAGAAGGGAAGGAGTGATTTTTGGATTTTGCAGCTCAGATTCTGGTGGAATTTTGGTGGGTGCTATGTCGCATTACCAAGACCCCCCAAGCACCAATACAGTGGAACCCCCCCACAAGTGACCCCATTTTGCAAACTACACCCCTCAGGGAATTCATCTAGGGGTATAGTGTACATTTCAAACCCCCAGGGGTTTCACCAATTTTGATACAACTGGGCAGTGAAAATGAAAAATTACATTTTTTTACACAAAAATGCAGTTCTGGCTCAAAATTTTTCATTTTCAGAAGGTATGAAGGAGAAAAAGCACCCCAAAATCTGTACCCCAATTTCTCCCGAGTACGGCAATGCCTCATGTGTGACCAAAAAATACCATTTGGGTGTATGGCAGGACTCAGAAGGGAAGGAGTGATTTTTGGATTTTGCAGCTCAGATTCTGGTGGAATTTTGGTGGGTGCTATGTCGCATTAGCAAGACCCCCCAAGCACCAATACAGTGGAACCCCCCCACAAGTGACCCCATTTTGCAAACTACACCCCTCAGGGAATTCATCTAGGGGTATAGTGTACATTTCAAACCCCCAGGGGTTTCACCAATTTTGATACAACTGGGCAGTGAAAATGAAAAATTACATTTTTTTACACAAAAATGCAGTTCTGGCTCAAAATTTTTCATTTTCAGAAGGTATGAAGGAGAAAAAGCACCCCAAAATCTGTGCCCCAATTTCTCCCGAGTACGGCAATGCCTCACATGTGACCAAAAATTACCATTTGGGTGCATGGCAGGACTCAGAAGGGAAGGAGTGATTTTTGGATTTTGCAGCTCAGATTCTGGTGGAATTTTGGTGGGTGCTATGTCGCATTACCAAGACCCCCCAAGCACCAATACAGTGGAACCCCCCCACAAGTGACCCCATTTTGCAAACTACACCCCTCAGGGAATTCATCTAGGGGTATAGTGTACATTTCAAACCCCCAGGGGTTTCACCAATTTTGATACAACTGGGCAGTGCAAATGAAAAATTACATTTTTTTACACAAAAATGCAGTTCTGGCTCAAAATTTTTCATTTTCAGAAGGTATGAAGGAGAAAAAGCACCCCAAAATCTGTACCCCAATTTCTCCCGAGTACGGCAATGCCTCATGTGTGACCAAAAAATACCATTTGGGTGTATGGCAGGACTGAGAAAGGAAGGAGTGATTTTTGGATTTTGCAGCTCAGATTCTGGTGGAATTTTGGTGGGTGCTATGTCGCATTAGCAAGACCCCCCAAGCACCAATACAGTGGAACCCCCCCCACAAGTGACCCCATTTTGCAAACTACACCCCTCAGGGAATTCATCTAGGGGTATAGTGTACATTTCAAACCCCCAGGGGTTTCACCAATTTTGATACAACTGGGCAGTGAAAATGAAAAATTACATTTTTTTACACAAAAATGCAGTTCTGGCTCAAAATTTTTCATTTTCAGAAGGTATGAAGGAGAAAAAGCACCCCAAAATCTGTGCCCCAATTTCTCCCGAGTACGGCAATGCCTCATGTGTGACCAAAAAGTGGCAGGACTCAGAAGGGAAGGAGTGATATTTGGATTTTGCAGCACAAATTCTGGTGGAATGTTGGTGGGTGCTATGTCGCATTAGCAAGACCCCCAAAGCACCAATACAGTGGAACCCCCCCACAAGTGACCCCATTTTGCAAACTACACCCCTCAGGGAATTCATCTAGGGGTATAGTGTACATTTCAAACCCCCAGGGGTTTCACCAATTTTGATACAACTGGGCAGTGAAAATGAAAAATTACATTTTTTTACACAAAAATGCAGTTCTGGCTCAAAATTTTTCATTTCCAGAAGGTATGAAGGAGAAAAAGCACCCCAAAATCTGTGCCCCAATTTCTCCCGAGTACGGCAATGCCTCACATGTGACCAAAAAATACCATTTGGGTGCATGGCAGGACTCAGAAGGGAAGGAGTGATTTTTGGATTTTGCAGCTCAGATTCTGGTGGAATTTTTGTGGGTGCTATGTCGCATTAGCAAGACCCCCCAAGCACCAATACAGTGGAACCCCCCCACAAGTGACCCCATTTTGCAAACTACACCCCTCAGGGAATTCATCTAGGGGTATAGTGTACATTTCAAACCCCCAGGGGTTTCACCAATTTTGATACAACTGGGCAGTGAAAATGAAAAATTACATTTTTTTACACAAAAATGCAGTTCTGGCTCAAAATTTTTCATTTTCAGAAGGTATGAAGGAGAAAAAGCACCCCAAAATCTGTGCCCCAATTTCTCCCGAGTACGGCAATGCCTCACATGTGACCAAAAAATACCATTTGGGTGCATGGCAGGACTCAGAAGGGAAGGAGTGATTTTTGGATTTTGCAGCTCAGATTCTGGTGGAATTTTGGTGGGTGCTATGTCGCATTACCAAGACCCCCCAAGCACCAATACAGTGGAACCCCCCCACAAGTGACCCCATTTTGCAAACTACACCCCTCAGGGAATTCATCTAGGGGTATAGTGTACATTTCAAACCCCCAGGGGTTTCACCAATTTTGATACAACTGGGCAGTGCAAATGAAAAATTACATTTTTTTACACAAAAATGCAGTTCTGGCTCAAAATGTTTCATTTTCACAAGGAATGAAGGAGACAACGCACCCCAAAATCTGTGCCCCAATTTCTCCCGAGTGCGGCAATGCCTCACATGTGACCAAAAAATACCATTTGGGTGCATGGCAGGACTCAGAAGGGAAGGAGTGATTTTTGGATTTTGCAGCTCAGATTCTGGTGTAATTTTGGTGGGTGCTATGTCGCATTAGCAAGACCCCCCAAGCACCAATACAGTGGAACCCCCCCACAAGTGACCCCATTTTGCAAACTACACCCCTCAGGGAATTCATCTAGGGGTATAGTGTACATTTCAAACCCCCAGGGGTTTCACCAATTTTGATACAACTGGGCAGTGCAAATGAAAAATTACATTTTTTTACACAAAAATGCAGTTCTGGCTCAAAATTTTTCATTTTCAGAAGGTATGAAGGAGAAAAAGCACCCCAAAATCTGTGCCCCAATTTCTCCCGAGTACGGCAATGCCTCATGTGTGACCAAAAAGTGGCAGGACTTAGAAGGGAAGGAGTGATATTTGGATTTTGCAGCACAAATTCTGGTGGAATGTTGGTGGGTGCTATGTCGCATTAGCAAGACCCCCAAAGCACCAATACAGTGGAACCCCCCCACAAGTGACCCCATTTTGCAAACTACACCCCTCAGGGAATTCATCTAGGGGTATAGTGTACATTTCAAACCCCCAGGGGTTTCACCAATTTTGATACAACTGGGCAGTGAAAATGAAAAATTACATTTTTTTACACAAAAATGCAGTTCTGGCTCAAAATTTTTCATTTCCAGAAGGTATGAAGGAGAAAAAGCACCCCAAAATCTGTGCCCCAATTTCTCCCGAGTACGGCAATGCCTCATGTGTGACCAAAAAATACCAGTTGGGTGCATGGCAGGACTCAGAAGGGAAGGAGTGATTTTTGGATTTTGCAGCTCAGATTCTGGTGGAATGTTGGTGGGTGCTATGTGGCATTAGCAAGACCCCCGAAGCACGGTGAAATGATGAACCTAATAATCCATACATGTGTGGTATATTTTAAAACACTCCTTTATACATAGGCCGGGTTTGTCGGGGCAAGTTTCACAGTGGAAAATAGTTTCCTTTCTTATTCCCTTTTTATAGCAAACTTTGCACCTTTTTTGTGTCCTGCCCTTTCTTGCAGTGGAGGGGATTTCGTTCGGAAAATGCTGCCCTGGTACAATACGGGGGCCAGTACTAGAAGTACTGGAGCCCTCTGCCTGCTGGTTCCCAAATATTAGGCCCTTTATGACTTCCTCTTGAAAGTGCATAAATGTCCCCCTCTGGCCGGTAGAACGGAATAGCACGTAAGCGTTATACAGTGCCATCTGGATGATATACACGGCCAGCTTCTTGTACCAGATTTTTGTTTTCTGCAGGGCACTGTACGGCTTCAGTACCTGATCTGAAAGATCCACTCCGCCCATGTACCTATTGTAATCCAGGATACAATTAGGTTTTGAGGTGTGGGTACTGGTACCTCGTACAGGGACGGAGGTGGTACTGTCTCCGTGACATCCCTCTTGTCCTTATATTTGACCAACAACATATTTTCGGTGCATATTCCCCTGCTTTCACCCCTTCTCATTACTTGGGCAATGTGCGTTTTTGGGAGGCCTCTTTGGTTCTTGCGCACAGTACCGCAAGCTGCTGTACCTCTTGAACCAAGGGCCTTAAACAGGGGGATGCTGGTGTAAAAGTTATCCACATAGAGGTGATAACCTTTATCCAGGAAGGGGTGCACTAAATCCCAGACAATTTTTCCACTAACACCTACGAGGGAGGGGGGGCATTCTGGCGGTTCAATTCTTGAATCCTTCCCTTCATAAACCCTAAACCTGTGGGTGTACCCTGAGGTGCTTTCACACAGCTTATACATTTTTATGCCATACCTTGCCCTCTTACTGGGAAGGTACTGGCGGAATTTAACCCTTCCTTTAAAATGTATAAGGGACTCGTCTATGCAAATGAATTTATCTGGGATGTACATGTCTTCAAATTTGGCACTGAAATGATCAATGACCGGCCTGACTTTGAATAGCCGGTCAAAGGTGGGATCATCTCTGGGTGGGCACTGTGCATTATCGTTGTAATGCAAAAATTTAAGGATCGTCTCAAATCGAGCCCGGGGCATGGCCATACGGTAAAATGGGGTGCTGTACAGAACATCTGTACTCCAATATTGCCTAATTTCTGGCTTTTTTACTATGCCCATATGAAACACCAGACCCCAAAACGTCATCATCTCTACTGCATCTACAGGGGTCCACCTAGCAAATGATGACGTGGGGTTTTGAGCAATAAACTGCTGGGCATATAAATTACTTTGGTCCACCATTAAATTTATAAAATCATCAGAGAAAAATAATTTGAAAAAGTCAATTTCTCTGAGACCTGTTGAATCAAATTGGATTCCTGGGATGGCCAAAAACTCAGGAACCTGGGGCTCAAAATTGTCTGGTGGTGGGGTCCATACGAGATCAATTATTGGGGGGGGGGGGTCTCAGCTGCTCTACGGGGGCGTCTTTGAGGGGGTCCCTCATCACCAGAGGAGGAAGAGGAGCTTAAGACGAATCCTTCAAATTCCCCGCTTGCCTCACTGGCTGTGTCAGAGTCAGAGGCAAGCATGGCATATGCCTCCTCCGCTGAATACATTCTTCTGGATGACTGGGATGACATTTAGGATGACATTTGGGATGCCATTTTTATTTTTGTGTTACTGGTAGTGAAATGTTTCAACACGTGTATAGTGTAGGGGGGGGGTACAAACTTTATTTCAACCCGGGGGGTATGTAGTGTGTAGTGTGTATGTAGTGCAGAAAAAAAAAATACTTTATACAAAAAAAAAAATTGAAGGGGTTAAAAAAAAAAAAAATTTGAAGGGGTTAAAAAAAAAAATTGAAGGGGTTAAAAAAAAAAAAAAAAGGTCCTGCGCCAAAAATTGAGCACAGATGTTGGTCAGTAACGTCCGTCACTGAACAGCGCTCAAAGGCAACAGGAATTTGATAAAAAAAAACAAAAAAAATAGATCAACCCTGTGCCGAAAAAGCTGATCAGTGATGTACGTCACTGATCAGCGCACAGTGGCCACAGGACACCCACAAAATCACAGTGTGTGTAAAAAAAAAATTAAAAAAAGACCCCACAGCACCCACAAAAAAAAAAAAGGTGATCAGTGATGCGACACTGATTACCAGTGAGGGGCAGCAGGTGCACAACCTTTGGTGCAACTGACAGTGCAACTGGCAGCAACTGACAGGTATATATAAAAAAAAAAAACCTCTGCACCCCCAAAAAGTTGCTGATCACCTCAGATATAGTGATCAGCACAAAAGGCGGGGGCAGCAGACACAAAATTTAGCACTCTCTATCACTCTCTGTCACTATCTCTCTCTATCTCTCTATCTCTCACTATCTATCACTCTATGACACTGCAGCAGCAGCACTGACAGTTATATATATGAAAAATAACCCCTGCACCCCCAAAAAGTTGCTGGGGGTGCACAAAAGGGGGGCAGCAGACACAAAATATAGCAGTCTCTATCACTCTCTGTCACTATCTCTCTCTATCTCTCTATCTCTCACTATCTATCACTATCTATCACTCTATGACACTGCAGCAGCAGCACTGACAGTTATATATATAAAAAAAAAACCTGCACCCCCAAAAAGGGGGGGTAGCAGACACAAATCTCTCTATCTCTCTATCTCTCACTATCTATCACTATCTATCACTCTATGACACTGCAGCAGCAGCACTGACAGTTATATATATATAAAAACCCCTGCACCCCCAAAAAGGGGGGGTAGCAGACACAAAATAAAGCACACTCTGTCACTATCTCTCTATCTCTCTCTATCTCTCTCTATCTCTCTCTATCTCTCTCTCTATCTCTCTATCACACTGCAGCAGCAGCAGGAAGTCACAAGAAGTCAGATCCAGGAAGCATCCAGCACGCTACAAGCAGTGATCAGGTAAACAGGTAAGGTATTTGCAAGGATCAGGTAAGTATTAGCAAGGATCAGGTCGGTATCACGGCAGACAGGCACGGTGACCGTTCTGCACGCTATTCCAGACCGGAATGGCGTCTGCAGCGCAGTCACCGTTAGTTTAAATGTCGCGCCTTGGCTGTGATTGGCTGTCCGTCCGACGGACCAATCACAGCCTTGGGGGCAGGTGGGGTGAGGGTGGGGTGAGGTGTCATCGTCACCGATGACCCCCTCATGCCCCCTGACGCCCGGCGGTGATTGACACCTGTGTTACCGAGCGTCTGATTCGCTGGTAACACAGGAAAACGCTGTGAATGGCTGTTCACACTGAACAGCCAATCACAGCGATCGCCGACGGGGGGGGCGGCATCGCAGCCCCCCCTGGGCATGCAGGGACATGTCTGCTGTCAGGGACAGCAGACATCGTCCCTCTGTCACTGCGTCTCGAGACGCAGTGACAGTTTAAAGTCATGACGTATATATACGTCATGTGTCGGGAAGTACTTCCCGGCCATGACGTATATATACGTCAAATGTCGGGAAGGGGTTAATAGCATTTCAACATTAGGACCATTTGTATAAGATTCCTCTTTAGACACTCTATCTTCTTATACTGTAAATCAGCATGTATTCATATTGTAATTTACATGACTCATAAGAAAACTACTGTATTTGGTTGAGGTAGCTCCACTACCAGCCGAGTCACGAAGTACTGAGAGAACTTGTGAAACTGATGGATTAGAGTAAGGAGGATTATGATTAGGGAAGTTGATTTCAATAAGTAGCATTAGAAAGAAAAACGTTTTGGAATCCCAGCAATGAAATGACTTTCCAGATACACTCAGGATTAGTGAGAGGAAGTAGAGCAGTATTTGCTTCCCCTACCCTAACCACCCCCCTTCCCCCATTTCTCAGGAGCCCATGTGTCTGCACTGGGCTGATCAAAGCTCCCACACAAGCATGGCTGCTTCTCACAGAGCTCTCTGCACTGGATACATTTCACACACACACAGCTGAAGGAGCTCAGATCAAGTAGACTCCAACAGTGACTGATCTCCATCGCTTTTCTTCTCTTGGTTAGAGCTGTATTATTTGTGTTTTGGCTATGTGTTGTGTGAATATACACTATGTTATGTATGTTTGTAGGTATTCTGTGTGTTTTGTGTGTATTTATGCTAATTATTTATTATATATAGTGGAAGGTCAGACCGGCACTCTCCTTACAAATACTCAATAACCTGCGTGCCCCCTGAAACAGTGGTGTAGAAAGCTGGTCCAAGCATGCTGCGGCACTCCACATGATTTGTGAAAGAAATTAAATCAGATGTTTCGGGGCCAAAAAAAACCTTTATCAAGGTGTATAAGTGAAAGAGTGCTGTAAGATCCTACCTTAAATACCGGAGGAATGTAAAAGCCTCCTCCTCCGTGCAGGGGACCCGCTGCGGCATCTGTGGTCACTTCCGGGGTTGAGAATGGCTGGGAGTGGGCATGTAGAACGCAACTCTGGGTTGTAGCCTTGGTTATCAGGAAGCCTGGAAGTGGGCGTGCGAGCTGCGGCTCGGGTTGTAGCCATGGATACCTGGGCATTGCGGGGACGCCTGACGTGGTCATGGCAACCCGCCAGTGTAAGCTGATAGGAATCAGAGCGGCTAAGCTGTCAGTGCCTTCGGCTTCCATGCACGGAGTCAGAGCTGTAACAAAAAAGTGCAGGTGGCTAAATAAATATATAGAATAAAATACAACAACACAAGATTATACTGCAGTGATATTAAAGGGACGTAAGAACATAAATGTTGGGATGCTGTATAAAATCTCAGTGTCTGGCAATATATTAACCATCTATAAGGCTGTACATGTCCAGGAGTAGCGATTATATTGTGAGATATATAGATGAATGCATGAAAACTATACTCAAAATACTGGAAGTGTTACTGCCTCTGACTGTGCTGGGGCTCTCTCCTTGTCTTACAATGGGGCTAATATAGGGCTCGCCTCATGGTGGGGCTAATATGGAGGGACTGGTCTGCTACTAAATGAAGATACTGAGTGGGAGTCTCTCATTCAGGCCCTGCGGTTTGCTGGAGCCCAGATGGTGGATTCATCGGGTCTCCCTCCGTAGAAGTGCTCCGGCTCTGTCACCCCCTCGTCTGTTGTGGGGTTCTTGGTCAATGACCATGTGTTTAAAGTCTGAGAGTCTGTGGCCAATTACAGCGAAGTGTCGAGCCCCTGGTTGGTCAGAGTTATTCCCACTCAGCACTGCTTTGATCGCGGACCGGTCCAGAGGGGTACCTGTGGAACGAAAACCTACTTGAGAAAGTCGGATCCTGATTGGCTGCTAGGCGGCCAATAGAATCATTTGGAGGAGAGGCGCGGAAGATGAAACATCTCTGCGTCTCTCCTCAGTCCGTCTCGAGTACCGGCCAGAATAGCCTCGAATACTTTTAGTCACTGGCCAACAAGATTTAATCACTGCGGTGACATCATTAGTGGCTGAATTAAATTTATTAACCCAAGTAATAATATTATCTGTCTCAGATGTTTTGATTTTAGGTTGTAATAAAGTAATTCTGTCTATCTGTTTGTAATGAGGTCAGTTTTGCAGGCGGATGGGGGCGGGTGTTTGGTCCCGTCCTGCTCAGCCACACTCTTCTGGGTGATATTCTGCTATAAAGGTATGTTATTGTTTGTGCTTTTTGAAACCTGATGACGAGTTAGTAAATCTGAAATGTTGTTAACTTGTTGGCTCCATTGGAAGTGATTTATTTAAGCCAGAAGTGCCTCACCCCCACATCTCTATTAATTTCTATGTGAAGGCACTGGCTGCAATTGAGCAGGGCCGGCGCTACCCACTCAGCAGATCCTGTAAAGCAGGAAGGCGCCATGCTGAAAAGGCGCTGTCTCCCTCCCTGCTCTGCTAAAGCTGCCTCAGCCGTCAATGTCACTGCCTCCTGCACGCTGCCCGCAGCGCCTGTCTGACAGCGGGTGGCAGTATAAAGAGCTGCTCCCTGCACCGCGCACACACTGTCCTCCTCCTGCGACCTGCCCCCTCTTCCTCACGGACACTTGCGCTGACGCTGAGGCATGTAGCGCTGTCTGAGAATTCCTGGATAACATGTCATGTCCGGATCCGCCCCCTACCCATTGCTCCCTGCGCCTGTCAGTTGTCAAACAAATGACGAACAGGCAGCAGCGCCGCCCTTCCTTCTCTCTTCTCAGTGTGCTGTGCCAGTGCCACTGCCAGTCCTCAACACTTCGCCCCCTCTATCTCCTCTCCTCTTCTACCATCTCCTCCTTCTCTCCCCTCCTTTCCCCCTCAGTCACGAGAGGGGTGTAATGGCATCCTCAGCGTCCTGCCTACGCAGATAGAAGAGGAGGGACTGCATAAGAGTTAAACAGCAAAAGAACAGTGAGTATTTTATTATACATGTTTATAACAATTTTTTAAATAATTGTAGATTTTTTTTGTGAATTTAGACACTTTTTAAATAATGGGCTGGGTTACGTGCCTAAAGGTGGCCATACACGCTGCAATAGCAGCGTGCGATGTGATGTGCGCTCCTGCGGGCATCGCATTGCACAGTACAAAAAGTATGTGCTGCACATACTTTTTGTACTGCTTTCGGATCGCATCGCACACACATTGCATGCATGCCGTGCGGTGCGATGCGATCTAGCCCATAACGTATGCGATTATCGCAGCGTGTATGGGCACCTTTAGTGCCTGCAACATTTTGCGGACACAGCACTGAGATGGTGTATGCATACATGTACATGCACCTGAGATCCTCCATAGGATCACATGTTGCATACACTCCCACAATCGGGCTGCAGCTTGTTGCAATGGCAATGTGAAAGGGTGCAAAATGTATGGTTTGCAGGAGGGCACGGGAAACCCTAGCACCGGCCCTGCAACTGAGCATGTTGTTTGGAGTGCTTGACATTCTGCCGATTTTATATATATACCGTGTTTCCCCGATAATAAGACACTGTCTTATATTTTTTATCAGTCCAAAAAACACCTTAGGGCTTATTTTCAGGGTAGGGCTTATTTTAGCCCCTCAGTCCTGCTTTTATCCACATCATGCCCCTCAATCACCTAATACTTTAAGCACAACTGACGCTTTCCTTTCCTTCTGTGTTTCCTTGTGCGTGAAGCCACATGCGCAATGCATCCCTGGGACCGCTGATGCCTGCAGGGGCTTCAGCTGTACCAGGGCTGCTACCGTAGCAGCAGCATCCATTTCATGGAGGGGGAGGGGGGGGGGGGGCGGGGGTAGCTGGAAGTTTAGCACAGGGACTGGGCAAAATGGGGATTTAGCTAGGGCTTATTTTTGGGGTAGGGCTTATTTTGGACCGTTGTCCAGAAATAAGGGTAGGTCTTATTATCAGGGTAGGTCTTATTATCGGGGAAACAGGGTATATATATATATATATATATATATATATATATATATATATATATATATATTTGAGCCGTGTCTCTGAATGCCTTTCTGCTGTTTCATCCTGGATGTCATCTCGCCACCTCAAACTTAATATCTCAAAAACAAAATTAATTATATTTCCCCCAATAAATAGTAGTTACCAACCTGATATCTCTATCGCTGTTGAGAAGATGACAATCACTCCCACCTCTCAAGCTCGCTGCCTAGGTGTTATCCTTGACTCAGAACTTTCCTTTGTACCCCACATTCAATCTGTCTCAAAATCATGCCACATGCACCTAAAAAACATATTTAAAATTCGCCCTTACCTTACACAAGACACTGCAAAAACTCTAATCCATGCTCTCATCATCTCACGCATTGATTATTGCAATAGTCTCCTTATTGGCCTTCCCCAATACAGACTCTCACCACTACAGTCCATTATGAATGCAGCTGCAAGGCTAATCTTCCTAGCCAGACGTTCATCGTCTGCAAAGCTACTCTGTCAGTCACTTCACTGGTTACCTGTATTCTACCGTATTCAATACAAAATTCTTTTACTTACACACAAAGCCATAAACCAAACTACACCAACATACATATCTTCTCTTATCTCAAAATATCATCCAACACGACCTCTACGCTCCTCCCAAGATCTGCGTCTCTCATCCACACTCATTACTCGCTCCCATTCCCGACTGCAGGACTTTCTTCGGGCTGCACCCACTCTGTGGAATGCCCTCCCAAGCACAATAAGACTCTCCTCCAGTCTCCAAACCTATAAGCGTTCCCTGAAGACTCATCTCTTCAGGCAAGCTTATCAAATTCCAGAACCAGTCATAGAACCTTGCGTTCTGGTGGAATCGATGCAATAAAGAATACAGTATCTATCCTTATGTATCAATGCCTATTTCCCTATAGATTGTAAGCTTGCGAGCAGGGCCCTCCTACATTTTGACTGTCTGTAAATACCCTGTTTTGTTGTATCACTGTCTGCCATTGTAAAGCGCAACGGAATATGCTGCGCTATATAAGAAACTGTTAATAAATAAATAAATATATATATATATATATATATATATATATAGAAAGAGCAGCAGACCGGCACACTCACTGGCTCAGACGCTAGGATTCTGCTTTGCTGGGTGCCCCCACTGGAATCATGGAATAAACAACAGCTTGGAGGTGCGGCACTCCCCGCAAATTAACAGGACATGAAGCGGTTTAAAGGCAACGTTTCAATGTCTTTATTGCGACATTGATGAAAATGTCGCAATAAAGACATTGAAACGTTGCCTTTAAACCGCTTCATGTCCTGTTAATTTGCGGGGAGTGCCGCACCTCCAAGCTGTTGTTTATATATATATATATACACATACACTTAACATCGGCACTCACCTTTCCTAGTTTTGGGGTGCCCTATGGCTTGTGACCACATTGTTTAAACAGACATTGGAGGGGCTCTGCACACACTAAATTAACTGATAATAAATAGTGGAGATTTGGTTCATGAATTGATTAATGCATTTAAGCCTGCAGCCCCCGTCAAGGGACCCCACTGTTCTGCAGGTCCTACCACTATCGCTGAAAATGGCTACAATACACATAGCTATCACATCAATGTTTGATACCAGGCATGCTATCTGGTCTGAGGCTCACAGCAGACTGTGCTTTTATAGGTGAGCAGCTACCAACACACCTGTCACTAATCATCTAGGGAAATGGCTAACATAAGCTATGGAATCTTAGTTAAAACATGGTGCATGAGAGAATGTGACCACAATAAGACTAATTAAAAAAATTAATCTAATAAACAATATATACACTTAACATCGGCACTCACCTTTCCTAGTTTTGGGGTGCCATATGGCTTGTGACCACATTGTTTAAACAGACATTGGAGGGGCTCTGCACACACTAAATTAACTGATAATAAATAGTGGAGATTTGGTTCATGAATTGATCAATGCATTTAAGCCTGCAGCCCCCGTCAAGGGACCCCACTGTTCTGCAGGTCCTACCACTATCGCTGAAAATGGCTACAATACACATAGCTATCACATCAATGTTTGATACCAGGCATGCTATCTGGTATATATATATATATATATATATATATATAGCGTCTGGTGGACGGTGGCACTCGGTGGAAATGTATGAAATAAATAGGCAAGAGACCTTGTTTAACCTAAGGTATCTTGCCTGTTTATTTCATACATTTCCACCGAGTGCCGCCGTCCACCAGACGCAGTATACATCCCTGTCAGGGATAATCAACGGAGGGCACCGGCTTTTCTTCATTGTTCCTGTACGTTGGAGTTCTGCCCGTATGCAAACTATATATATATATATATATATATATATATATATATATATATATATATAAAGAAATGAGGAGAGCGAGTGCTCTATAGTGCATGAATCCGTTTTAAAAAGAGGATTTATTGAGGGCAACAACAAGGTGAAATACAGTGAGGGTAACGTACCACATAAAGCGGTAAACAGACCTCAGGTAGATCGCACAACACGCTGTCCACACAGCAATTGATGGAGTGGTTACACTCAGCCAATGTTCTCAGGCGGTGCTTTCAGCTGTTCGCATGGGTGATGGGATCCACAAGGAAACTCTTGGTCAGAGACATCGCTAGGCCACGCCCCAACGCGTTTCGTCATCGACTTTGTCAGAGGGCTGACCTAGCGTCGGTCTCTCACCGTATTTAACAAGCAAGGGGAATCACAATCAAGGTGGCAGCTGTTTTTTAACCATTTCTCGTCACTCTGAATTTAGAGCTAGCAGGCTATATTTACCAATAAAGATCATCAGATCCATATAAAAATAAATATATATCTATATGTAAATAACCGGAATTATTACAAGGTTAACATTAGGCCACCTGAATTGTTTACAGAATATACATAAAATAACATATTCAATACACCACATAATCAATTAAGAACATATGTCTCATATGATCAATTAAATAAAAACATTAATATTATAATAGTTTGAGCAGACAGTTAATCCTCTGTCCATAAAAGAATGGTACATTCAATGATATGACAATATTTAAAAACAAACCACAATGTTTAAAAAGCATAGATTAATATCTCAATAATGAGGACAGTCTTAAAAACATGTTAAAGACTGATGAATACATACAAAGAAAATTGGAATAAATGCACAGGACCCAAAAACATATTTTTTCAGTTTTTTTTTCCGTAGGACAAGTTAGTAAAACATGTTTTTTTTAGTTTTTTCAAGCAGGACAAGTTAGTAAAACTTAGCGGAAAGTAAAAGGTAATCAGCGCGTTTCAGAGGATACATTTTTCAATCTGTTAACCAATAAAGGCCGTTATTTCTAATCCTTCGTTTAACCCCTCAGGACTGAGGGTGTTCAGATTGTACATCCAGAAGGATTCTCTCTTCAGGAGTAATTTTTCTCTATTGCCGCCCCCGATATCTGTATTTACTATTTCTATTCCCACAAATCTCATACCACGTGGGTCGCCTCCTTGGCAATGCAAAAAGTGTCGGGGGACACTATGGTTCAAAACTTGGTTTTTAATGTTTCTGTAGTGTTCTAAAATTCTAATCTTAAGAGCTATCTTTGTTTGCCCTACATAGCGTGCACCACAAACACAAGATAAGAGGTATATTACATGTGTGCTATTACAGTTGATAAAATTATTTATTTTCCACTTTTTGTTTGCTCTGCCACAGATCTCCTTACATCCTTTCAGGCCATGTTGGCACATTTTACACTTGCCACAGCAATGAAAACCTGTGACAGGTGGCAAAGAGAAAGCTGTGGCTCTGGCATCAGTCTTGGGTACAATAGAAAGTAGACTTGGAGCCAGTTTATTCTGTAAAGTAGTGGCTCTCTTAAAAACTATATCTGGACAAGGTCCCAAGAACTCTTTCAAATGAGGGTCCATTTTCAGGATAGGCCAATGCTTATTCAGCACTTTCCTTATCTCAAAATTCTGGACATTATATTGAGTAACAAAAGGGCAAAAATTGTCAGATTCTTTTTTCTTTTCCTTATATTGTAATACTTGCTTTCTGTCCAGACCCCTTGCTTTATTCAAGGCAAAGTCTATCAAATTCTGTGGGTACCCTTTCTCTTGGAATCTGCTAATATAGACTCCAGCTTGTGACTCAAACATGTCAATGTTGGTACAGTTCCTACGCAGCCTTAGTAGCTGTGAATAAGGAAGGTTGTCCTTCCATTTTTTATGGTGGCAGCTATTATATTGCAAATAGTTATTGCTGTCCACTTTCTTAAAAAATGTACTGGTTTCAACATTGACTTGTTCTACTTTTTTAGACAGTGTGAGGTCCAAAAATTCAAGACCTTCGCTATTAAAATTAAACATGAAGCTGAGGTTATAGCTGTTTTGGTGAATAAATTTCACAAATTCCTTGAATAGTTCTTGTGAACCGTTCCACACAAAGCAGGAGGTCGTCTATATAGCGCTTAAAGAGAATAATATTCTCACCAAATGGATTATTCGCATATATAGACTGTTCCTCCCATTCCCCCAAATATAAATTAGCGAATTCCAGGGCACAAACTGTCCCCATCGCCGTCCCACACTGCTGAATGTAGTAATGGCCCAAGAAGGTGAAATAGTTAGACTCCAATACAAATTTCAAACATTTAATTATAAATGTACATTTCAGAAATGAAATGTCTGGATCTCTAGCTAAAACAGCTGCTATGCATTCTAGTCCCTTTTTATGAGGGATCGAGGTGTAGAGAGCATTAACATCAATAGTCGCCCAGCTATAACCTTCTTTCCATTCTAGTTTCTCAACTGTTTGCAAAATGGCAATAGAGTCTTTCGTGTATGAACCCAATTTGTGGACATATTTCTGTAAAAACTTATCCACATAAGAAGACAGTCTGGATGTTACAGAATCGATTCCAGACATGATAGGCCTGCCTGGTGGGGTCTCAGAATTTTTATGAAGTTTTGGCAGGTGGTATATTGTTGCAACACATGGTTGCTCATTGTACAGATAGTTATATTCATCTCTGCATATTATTTTGTTAGAAAAACCAAAATCAAGAATTATTTTCAATTCTTCTACAAATTATTTTGTGGGGTCATTGGGTAACAATTTGTATGAGATGGGGTCCGATAGAAGTCTCTCCATCTCCATTACATAATAATCCCTAGATAGAATTACTAACCCACCCCCTTTATCTGCCTGTTTAAAAACTATAGTTTTATCATCCATAAGTTCTTTAAGGGCCGTTTTTTCTTTATTTGTTAAATTATTATCTTTGATTTTAATGGTTTCTGTTATACCTTCAAAGTCATGTTTTACCAGCTGTGCGAATAACTCCAAATTTGGGCCACGTGATTCCACAGGATAATAGGTACTTGGTTTCTTAAGGCCAGAGGTATTGGTGGAATCATGGTCTCTATTTCTGGTTTCTAGTGTGCCATTTTTACAAAAATGCAGTTTAAGTGTTAATTTACGTATATATAAGTTTAAATCGACCTGTAGCGCGAATTTATTCACACCAGTCGATGGAGCAAAAGAGAGTCCTTTTTTTAAAAGTTCCATTTGCGGTTGATTTAAACTAACTCCAGATAAATTGAATATACCTTTAATTTCAGTGTCTATTGATTCAACACTCGCTTCTTGAAGACGGGGAGTTTTTCTCCCTCTCTTCCCCCTTTGTCTCTGTCTCTTTTCCCCCATTTCTGGGGTGCCGGGTTTTCCCTGCGGCGTTGTTCTAAAAAAGACAGATTTTCATTAGGAGTATTCTTCCGTTGAAGTGGGGCAAATCTATTGTGGGTTATCGGAGTGGATGGGCCTGGAATTTCATAGTTCCTAGGTCTCCAATTTTTATTGTTATTTCTGGTCACTTTGACCCAATCATTGCTAGATCTCTGTGCTGGATGGTAAATTGGCTGGGAGTGTCTATCTTCCCAGCGTTTTTTCCATTTTTTTGGCTGTGATTGGGTTCTATTTTGGTTTGGGGGTCTAGAAACTCGATCTGTTTTATTTTTATTCCAAGTCATAACTCTATTCAGGTCATAATCTTCTTTGTCCCGTTTACATTTTTTTACTTTAACCTGAATGATATCCTGTTCTGCTTTAACGATTTTGGTGTCCATATATTCTTTAAACTCCTGCACTTCTTTAGTGTCTTTAGTAGAAAGTTGTGGTTCTAATTTTTCTATTTTCTTTTCAACTTCTTTCATATTTTCTTTTTTTCATAAATGATTAATTTCATCAGTTCCAATGAACATGTATCTAAAATGGTGTACCATTCCTTTAAAAACTGGGTGTTCTCATGACCAAAAGTGGGCTCTTTAATGAGCCTTAATCCTCGGGGAACTCTAGAATTTTTCACATAATTTTCTAGTGTCTCAATATCCCACCATGTTCTCATTTCTTTGAGCAATAGATATTCTGCATCTTCATAGATATCTCTAGTTTCTAAACTAACATTCTCCTCCATAGTATCCACCATAACATCTGAGAAGACATTAGCATGCTGTTGGGATCTCTTTTCGTAAAAATCAGCAAACCTGGACATAATTCTTATAAATGCAGCAACTGCAATACAGATAAAGACACAAGTAAAACAACACAGTAACAGTGCGCAAAGTTATATAGAAAAAGCCAGTGTCCAAATAGTGACAATAGTACCCTTCCACACGATATCCTTTTCAAATGAGTGAGTCTTTTTTGTAAGCACTCAGGAAAATTAGACCCGGCAGCTCCAAGCTCTCTGCCTCTCCAAGGCAATCCTGAATCCACAGGTGTTTTATCTAAAAAGAAATGAGGAGAGCGAGCGCTCTATAGTGAATGAATCCGTTTTAAAAAGAGGATTTATTGAGGGCAACAACAAGGTGAAATACAGTGAGGGTAACGTACCACATAAAGCGGTACACAGACCGCAGGTAGATCGCACAACACGCTGTCCACACAGCAATTGATGGAGTGGTTACACTCAGCCAATGTTCTCAGGCGGTGCTTTCAGCTGTTCGCATGGGTGATGGGATCCACAAGGAAACTCTTGGTCAGAGACATCGCTAGGCCACGCCCCAACGCGTTTCGTCATCGACTTCGTCAGAGGGCTGGCCTAGCGTCGGTCTCTCACCGTATTTAACAAGCAAGGGGAATCACAATCAAGGTGGCAGCTGTTTTTTAACCATTTCTCGTCACTCTGAATTTAGAGCTAGCAGGCTATATTTACCAAAAAAGATCATCAGATCCATATAAAAATAAATATATATCTATATGTAAATAACCGGAATTATTACAAGGTTAACATTAAGCCACCTGAATTGTTTACAGAATATACATAAAAAAACATATTCAATACACCACATAATCAATTAAGAACATATGTCTCATATGATCAATTAAATAAAAACATTAATATTATAATAGTTTGAGCGGACAGTTAATCCTCTGTCCATAAAAGAATGGTACATTCAATGATATGACAATATTTAAAAACAAACCACAATGTTTAAAAAGCATAGATTAATATCTCAATAATGAGGACAGTCTTAAAAACATGTTAAGGACTGATGAATACATACAAAGAAAATTGGAATAAATGCACAGGACCCAAAAACATATTTTTTCAGTTTTTTTTCCGTAGGACAAGTTAGTAAAACATGTTTTTTTTAGTTTTTTCAAGCAGGACAAGTTAGTAAAACTTAGCGGAAAGTAAAAAGTAATCAGCGCGGTTCAGAGGATACATTTTTCAATCTGTTAACCAATAAAGGCCGTTATTTCTAATCCTTCGTTTAACCCCTCAGGACTGAGGGTGTTCAGATTGTACATCCAGAAGGATTCTCTCTTCAGGAGTATTTTTTCTCTATTGCCGCTCCCGATATCTGTATTTACTATTTCTATTCCCACAAATCTCATACCACGTGGGTCGCCTCCTTGGCAATGCAAAAAGTGTCGGGGGACACTATGGTTCAAAACTTGGTTTTTAATGTTTCTGTAGTGTTCTAAAATTCTAATCTTAAGAGCTATCTTTGTTTGCCCTACATAGCGTGCACCACAAACACAAGATAAGAGGTATATTACATGTGTGCTATTACAGTTGATAAAATTATTTATTTTCCACTTTTTGTTTGCTCTGCCACAGATCTCCTTACATCCTTTCAGGCCATGTTGGCACATTTTACACTTGCCACAGCAATGAAAACCTGTGACAGGTGGCAAAGAGAAAGCTGTGGCTCTGGCATCAGTCTTGGGTACAATAGGAAGGAGACTTGGAGCCAGTTTATTCTGTAAAGTAGTGGCTCTCTTAAAAACTATATCTGGACAAGGTCCCAAGAACTCTTTCAAATGAGGGTCCATTTTCAGGATAGGCCAATGCTTATTCAGCACTTTCCTTATCTCAAAATTCTGGACATTATATTGAGTAACAAAAGGGCAAAAATTGTCAGATTCTTTTTTCTTTTCCTTATATTGTAATACTTGCTTTCTGTCCAGACCCCTTGCTTTATTCAAGGCAAAGTCTATCAAATTTTGTGGGTACCCTTTCTCTTGGAATCTGCTAATATAGACTCCAGCTTGTGACTCAAACATGTCAATGTTGGTACAGTTCCTAAGCAGCCTTAGTAGCTGTGAATAAGGAAGGTTGTCCTTCCATTTTTTATGGTGGCAGCTATTATATTGCAAATAGTTATTGCTGTCCACTTTCTTAAAAAATGTACTGGTTTCAACATTGACTTGTTCTACTTTTTTAGACAGTGTGAGGTCCAAAAATTCAAGACCTTCGCTATTAAAATTAAACATGAAGCTGAGGTTATAGCTGTTTTGGTGAATAAATTTCACAAATTCCTTGAATAGTTCTTGTGAACCGTTCCACACCAGCAGGAGGTTGTCTATATAGCGCTTAAAGAGAATAATATTCTCACCAAATGGATTATTCGCATATATAGACTGTTCCTCCCATTCCCCCAAATATAAATTAGCGAATTCCAGGGCACAAACTGTCCCCATCGCCGTCCCACACTGCTGAATGTAGTAATGGCCCAAGAAGGTGAAATAGTTAGACTCCAATACAAATTTCAAACATTTAATTATAAATGTACATTTCATTTCTGAAATATCTGGATCTCTAGCTAAAACAGCTGCTATGCATTCTAGTCCCTTTTTATGAGGGATCGAGGTGTAGAGAGCATTAACCCCTTCCTGACAGAGCCAGTTTTTGCGTTCCTGACAGAGCCCTTTTTTTCAAATCTGACATGTATCACTTAAGTGGGGATAACTTTTTTTTGCTTTTACTTATCCCAGTGATTTTGAGATTGTTTTTTCGTGACACATTGTACTTCAAATTAGTGGTAAATTTGGGTCGATACAGTCTGTGTTTTTTTGTGAAAAATACCAAAATGTCGTAAAAAAATGGAAAATTTAGCAATTTGCAAAATGTTAAATTTTCTGCTTGTGAGACAAATAATCATACCACTCAAAATAGTTAATAACTAACATAGACCATATGTCTACTTTATGTTTCCATCATTATTTCAACATCCTTTTAATTTTTTTGGACACTAGGAGGCTTACAATATGAATAGCAAATTCTCAAATTTTCAAGAAAATTTAAACACTGATTTTTTTAGGGACCAGTTCAGTTCTGATGTGACTTTGAGGGACTTGTATGTGAGACACCCCCATAAATGATACCATTTCAAAAACTGCACCCCTCACAGTATTCCAAACAGCATTTTGGAAGTTTGTTAACCCTTTAGGTGTTTCACAGGAATTAAAACAAAGTGTAGGTGAAATTTCAAAATTTCATTTTTTTTGCAGATTTGCAATTTTAATACATTTTTCTAAGGAACACAGTACATTTTACTAGAGAAATGTGACTAAAAATTGATTCCCCCAATTCTTTTGTTTTCATAAATATCCTATATGTGGCCCTAGTGTGCACGTTGACCAAACCACAGGCTTCATAATAGAAGGAGCACCTACTTGATTTTGGAGCCTCCTTTTTATGAGATTATTTTTTAGGCACCATGTAGGTTTCTAGGCACCATAAGATGCTAAAATATAGGAACCCCCCCACAAGTGACCCCATTTTGCAAACTACACCCCTCAGGGAATTCATCTAGGGGTATAGTGTACATTTCAAACCCCCAGGGGTTTCACCAATTGTGGTACAACTGGGCAGTGAAAATGAAAAATTAAATTTTTTACACAAAAATGCAGTTCTGGCTCAAAATTTTTCATTTTCAGAAGGTATGAAGGAGAAAAAGCACCCCAAAATCTGTGCCCCAATTTCTCCCGAGTACGGCAATGCCTCACATGTGACCAAAAAATACCATTTGGGTGCATGGCAGGACTCAGAAAGGAAGGAGTGATTTTTGGATTTTGCAGCTCAGATTCTGGTGGAATGTTGGTGGGTGCTATGTTGCATTAGCAAGACCCCCCAAGCACCAATACAGTGGAACCCCCCCACAAGTGACCCCATTTTGCAAACTACACCCCTTAGGAAATTCATCTAGGGGTATAGTGTACATTTCAAACCCCCAGGGGTTTCACCAATTTTGATACAACTGGGCAGTGAAAATGAAAAATTACATTTTTTTACACAAAAATGCAGTTCTGGCTCAAAATTTTTCATTTTCAGAAGGTATGAAGGAGAAAAAGCACCCCAAAATCTGTGCCCCAATTTCTCCCGAGTACGGCAATGCCTCACATGTGACCAAAAAATACCATTTGGGTGCATGGCAGGACTCAGAAGGGAAGGAGTGATTTTTGGATTTTGCAGCTCAGATTCTGGTGGAATTTTGGTGGGTGCTATGTCGCATTACCAAGACCCCCCAAGCACCAATACAGTGGAACCCCCCCACAAGTGACCCCATTTTGCAAACTACACCCCTCAGGGAATTCATCTAGGGGTATAGTGTACATTTCAAACCCCCAGGGGTTTCACCAATTTTGATACAACTGGGCAGTGAAAATGAAAAATTACATTTTTTTACACAAAAATGCAGTTCTGGCTCAAAATTTTTCATTTTCAGAAGGTATGAAGGAGAAAAAGCACCCCAAAATCTGTGCCCCAATTTCTCCCGAGTACGGCAATGCCTCACATGTGACCAAAAAATACCATTTGGGTGCATGGCAGGACTCAGAAGGGAAGGAGTGATTTTTGGATTTTGCAGCTCAGATTCTGGTGGAATTTTGGTGGGTGCTATGTCGCATTACCAAGACCCCCCAAGCACCAATACAGTGGAACCCCCCCCACAAGTGACCCCATTTTGCAAACTACACCCCTCAGGGAATTCATCTAGGGGTATAGTGTACATTTCAAACCCCCAGGGGTTTCACCAATTTTGATACAACTGGGCAGTGAAAATGAAAAATTACATTTTTTTACACAAAAATGCAGTTCTGGCTCAAAATTTTTCATTTTCAGAAGGTATGAAGGAGAAAAAGCACCCCAAAATCTGTGCCCCAATTTCTCCCGAGTACGGAAATGCCTCACATGTGACCAAAAAATACCATTTGGGTGCATGGCAGGACTCAGAAGGGAAGGAGTGATTTTTGGATTTTGCAGCTCAGATTCTGGTGGAATTTTGGTGGGTGCTATGTCGCATTAGCAAGACCCCCCAAGCACCAATACAGTGGAACCCCCCCACAAGTGACCCCATTTTGCAAACTACACCCCTCAGGGAATTCATCTAGGGGTATAGTGTACATTTCAAACCCCCATGGGTTTCACCAATTTTGATACAACTGGGCAGTGAAAATGAAAAATTACATTTTTTTACACAAAAATGCAGTTCTGGCTCAAAATTTTTCATTTTCAGAAGGTATGAAGGAGAAAAAGCACCCCAAAATCTGTGCCCCAATTTCTCCCGAGTACGGCAATGCCTCACATGTGACCAAAAAATACCATTTGGGTGCATGGCAGGACTCAGAAGGGAAGGAGTGATTTTTGGATTTTGCAGCTCAGATTCTGGTGGAATTTTTGTGGGTGCTATGTCGCATTAGCAAGACCCCCCAAGCACCAATACAGTGGAACCCCCCCACAAGTGACCCCATTTTGCAAACTACACCCCTCAGGGAATTCATCTAGGGGTATAGTGTACATTTCAAACCCCCAGGGGTTTCACCAATTTTGATACAACTGGGCAGTGCAAATGAAAAATTACATTTTTTTACACAAAAATGCAGTTCTGGCTCAAAATTTTTCATTTTCACAAGGAATGAAGGAGACAAAGCACCCCAAAATCTGTGCCCCAATTTCTCCCGAGTACGGCAATGCCTCACATGTGACCAAAAAATACCATTTGGGTGCATGGCAGGACTCAGAAGGGAAGGAGTGATTTTTGGATTTTGCAGCTCAGATTCTGGTGGAATTTTGGTGGGTGCTATGTCGCATTACCAAGACCCCCCAAGCACCAATACAGTGGAACCCCCCCAAAAGTGACCCCATTTTGCAAACTACACCCCTCAGGGAATTCATCTAGGGGTATAGTGTACATTTCAAACCCCCAGGGGTTTCACCAATTTTGATACAACTGGGCAGTGCAAATGAAAAATTACATTTTTTTACACAAAAATGCAGTTCTGGCTCAAAATTTTTCATTTTCAGAAGGTATGAAGGAGAAAAAGCACCCCAAAATCTGTGCCCCAATTTTTCCCGAGTACGGCAATGCCTCATGTGTGACCAAAAAGTGGCAGGACTCAGAAGGGAAGGAGTGATATTTGGATTTTGCAGCACAAATTCTGGTGGAATGTTGGTGGGTGCTATGTCGCATTAGCAAGACCCCCAAAGCACCAATACAGTGGAACCCCCCCACAAGTGACCCCATTTTGCAAACTACACCCCTCAGGGAATTCATCTAGGGGTATAGTGTACATTTCAAACCCCCAGGGGTTTCACCAATTTTGATACAACTGGGCAGTGAAAATGAAAAATTAAATTTTTTTACACAAAAATGCAGTTCTGGCTCAAAATTTTTCATTTTCAGAAGGTATGAAGGAGAAAAAGCACCCCAAAATCTGTGCCCCAATTTCTCCCGAGTACGGCAATGCCTCATGTGTGACCAAAAAGTGGCAGGACTCAGAAGGGAAGGAGTGATATTTGGATTTTGCAGCACAAATTCTGGTGGAATGTTGGTGGGTGCTATGTCGCATTAGCAAGACCCCCAAAGCACCAATACAGTGGAACCCCCCCAAAAGTGACCCCATTTTGCAAACTACACCCCTCAGGGAATTCATCTAGGGGTATAGTGTACATTTCAAACCCCCAGGGGTTTCACCAATTTTGATACAACTGGGCAGTGCAAATGAAAAATTAAATTTTTTTACACAAAAATGCAGTTCTGGCTCAAAATTTTTCATTTTCAGAAGGTATGAAGGAGAAAAAGCACCCCAAAATCTGTGCCCCAATTTCTCCCGAGTATGGCAATGCCTCATATGTGACCAAAAAATACCAGTTGGGTGCATGGCAGGACTCAGAAGGGAAGGAGTGATTTTTGGATTTTGCAGCTCAGATTCTGGTGGAATGTTGGTGGGTGCTATGTGGCATTAGCAAGACCCCCGAAGCACGGTGAAATGATGAACCTAATAATCCATACATGTGTGGTATATTTTAAAACACTCCTTTATACATAGGCCGGGTTTGTCGGGGCAAGTTTCACAGTGGAAAATAGTTTCCTTTCTTATTCCCTTTTTATAGCAAACTTTGCACCTTTTTTGTGTCCTGCCCTTTCTTGCAGTGGAGGGGATTTCGTTCGGAAAATGCTGCCCTGGTACAATACGGGGGCCAGTACTAGAAGTACTGGGGCCCTCTGCCTGCTGGTTCCCAAATATTAGGCCCTTTATGACTTCCTCTTGAAAGTGCATAAATGTCCCCCTCTGGCCGGTAGAACGGAATAGCACGTAAGCGTTATACAGTGCCATCTGGATGATATACACGGCCAGCTTCTTGTACCAGATTTTTGTTTTCCGCAGGGCACTGTACGGCTTCAGTACCTGATCTGAAAGATCCACTCCGCCCATGTACCTATTGTAATCCAGGATACAATTAGGTTTTGAGGTGTGGGTACTGGTACCTCGTACAGGGACGGAGGTGGTACTGTCTCCGTGAATTGTTGTCAGTATAAGGACATCCCTCTTGTCCTTATATTTGACCAACAACATATTTTCGGTGCATATTCCCCTGCTTTCACCCCTTCTCATTACTTGGGCAATGTGCGTTTTTGGGAGGCCTCTTTGGTTCTTGTGCACAGTACCGCAAGCTGCTGTACCTCTTGAACCAAGGGCCTTAAACAGGGGGATGCTGGTGTAAAAGTTATCCACATAGAGGTGATAACCTTTATCCAGGAAGGGGTGCACTAAATCCCAGACAATTTTTCCACTAACACCTACGAGGGAGGGGGGGCATTCTGGCGGTTCAATTCTTGAATCCTTCCCTTCATAAACCCTAAACCTGTGGGTGTACCCTGAGGTGCTTTCACACAGCTTATACATTTTTATGCCATACCTTGCCCTCTTACTGGGAAGGTACTGGCGGAATTTAACCCTTCCTTTAAAATGTATAAGGGACTCGTCTATGCAAATGAATTTATCTGGGATGTACATGTCTTCAAATTTGGCACTGAAATGATCAATGACCGGCCTGACTTTGAATAGCCGGTCAAAGGTGGGATCATCTCTGGGTGGGCACTGTGCATTATCGTTGTAATGCAAAAATTTAAGGATCGTCTCAAATCGAGCCCGGGGCATGGCCATACGGTAAAATGGGGTGCTGTACAGAACATCTGTACTCCAATATTGCCTAATTTCTGGCTTTTTTTACTATGCCCATATGAAACACCAGACCCCAAAACGTCATCATCTCTACTGCATCTACAGGGGTCCACCTAGCAAATGATGACGTGGGGTTTTGAGCAATAAACTGCTGGGCATATAAATTAGTTTGGTCCACCATTAAATTTATAAAATCATCAGAGAAAAATAATTTGAAAAAGTCAATTTCTCTGAGACCTGTGGAATCAAATTGGATTCCTGGCATGGCCAAAAACTCAGGAACCTGGGGCTCAAAATTGTCTGGTGGTGGGGTCCATACGAGATCAATTATTGGGGGGGGGGTCTCAGCTGCTCTACGGGGGCGTCTTTGAGGGGGTCCCTCATCACCAGAGGAGGAAGAGGAGCTTAAGACGAATCCTTCAAATTCCCCGCTTGCCTCACTGGCTGTGTCAGAGTCAGAGGCAAGCATGGCATATGCCTCCTCCGCTGAATACATTCTTCTGGATGACTGGGATGACATTTGGGATGCCATTTTTATTTTTGTGTTACTGGTAGTGAAATGTTTCAACACGTGTATAGTGTAGGGGGGGTACAAACTTTATTTCAACCCGGGGGGTATGTAGTGTGTAGTGTGTATGTAGTGCAGAAAAAAAAAATACTTTATTAAAAAAAAAATAATTGAAGGGGTTAAAAAAAAAAAAAATTGAAGGGGTTAAAAAAAAAAAATTGAAGGGGATAAAAAAAAAAAAAAAAAGGTCCTGCGCCAAAAATTGAGCACAGATGTTGGTCAGTAACGTCCGTCACTGAACAGCGCTCAAAGGCAACAGGAATTTGATCAAAAAAAATAGATCAACCCTGTGCCGAAAAAGCTGATCAGTGATGTACGTGATGTACGTCACTGATCAGCGCACAGTGGCCACAGGACACCCACAAAATCACAGTGTGTGTAAAAAAAAAAATTAAAAAAAGACCCCACAGCACCCACAAAAAAAAAAAGGTGATCAGTGATGCGACACTGATTACCAGTGAGGGGCAGCAGGTGCACAACCTTTGGTGCAACTGACAGTGCAACTGGCAGCAACTGACAGGTATATATAAAGAAAAAAAACCTCTGCACCCCCAAAAAGTTGCTGATCACCTCAGATATAGTGATCAGCACAAAAGGCGGGGGCAGCAGACACAAAATTTAGCACTCTCTATCACTCTCTGTCACTATCTCTCTCTATCTCTCTATCTCTCACTATCTATCACTCTATGACACTGCAGCAGCAGCACTGACAGTTATATATATGAAAAATAACCCCTGCACCCCCAAAAAGTTGCTGGGGGAGCACAAAAGGGGGGCAGCAGACACAAAATATAGCAGTCTCTATCACTCTCTGTCACTATCTCTCTCTATCTCTCACTATCTATCACTATCTATCACTCTATGACACTGCAGCAGCAGCACTGACAGTTATATATATATAAAAACCCCTGCACCCCCAAAAAGGGGGTGTAGCAGACACAAAATATAGCACACTCTGTCACTATCTCTCTATCTCTCTCTATCTCTCTCTATCTCTCTCTCTATCTCTCTATCACACTGCAGCAGCAGCAGGAAGTCACAAGAAGTCAGATCCAGGAAGCATCCAGCACGCTACAAGCAGTGATCAGGTAATCAGGTAAGGTATTTGCAAGGATCAGGTAAGTATTAGCAAGGATCAGGTCAGTATCACGGCAGATAGGCACGGTGACCGCTCTGCACGCAATTCCAGACCGGAATGGCGTCTGCAGCGCAGTCACCGTTAGTTTAAATGTCGCGCCTTGGCTGTGATTTGCTGTCGGTCCGACGGACCAATCACAGCCTTGGGGGCAGGTGGGGTGAGGGTGGGGTGAGGTGTCATCGTCACCGATGACCCCCTCATGCCCCCTGACGCCCGGCGGTGATTGACACCTGTGTTACCGAGCGTCTGATTCGCTGGTAACACAGGAAAATGCTGTGAATGGCTGTTCACACTGAACAGCCAATCACAGCGATCGCCGACGGGGGGGGCGGCATCGCAGCCCCCCCTGGGCATGCAGGGACATGTCTGCTGTCAGGGACAGCAGACATCGTCCCTCTGTCACTGCGTCTCGAGACGCAGTGACAGTTTAAAGTCATGACGTATATATACGTCATGTGTCGGGAAGTACTTCCCGGACATGACGTATATATACGTCAAATGTCGGGAAGGGGTTAACATCAATAGTCGCCCAGCTATAACCTTCTTTCCATTCTAGTTTCTCAACTGTTTGCAAAATGGCAATAGAGTCTTTCGTGTATGAACCCAATTTGTGGACATATTTCTGTAAAAACTTATCCACATAAGAAGACAGTCTGGATGTTACAGAATCGATTCCAGACACGATAGGCCTGCCTGGTGGGGTCTCAGAATTTTTATGAAGTTTTGGCAGGTGGTATATTGTTGCAACACGTGGTTGCTCATTGTACAGATAGTTATATTCATCTCTGCATATTATTTTGTTAGAAAAGCCAAAATCAAGAATTATTTTCAATTCTTCTACAAATTATTTTGTGGGGTCATTGGGTAACAATTTGTATGAGATGGGGTCCGATAAAAAGTCTCTCCATCTCCATTACATAATAATCCCTAGATAGAATTACTAACCCACCCCCTTTATCTGCCTGTTTAAAAACTATAGTTTTATCATCCATAAGTTCTTTAAGGGCCGTTTTTTCTTTATTTGTTAAATTATTATCTTTGATTTTAATGGTTTCTGTTATACCTTCAAAGTCATGTTTTACCAGCTGTGCGAATAACTCCAAATTTGGGCCACATGATTCCACAGGATAATAGGTACTTGGTTTCTTAAGGCCAGAGGTATTGGTGGAATCATGGTCTCTATTTCTGGTTTCTAGTGTGTCATTTTTACAAAAATGCCGTTTAAGTGTTAATTTACGTATATATAAGTTTAAATCGACCTGTAGCGCGAATTTATTCACACCAGTCGATGGAGCAAAAGAGAGTCCTTTTTTTAAAAGTTCCATTTGCGGTTGATTTAAACTAACTCCAGATAAATTGAATATACCTTTAATTTCAGTGTCTATTGATTCAACACTCGCTTCTTGAAGACGGGGAGTTTTTCTCCCTCTCTTCCCCCTTTGTCTCTGTCTCTTTTCCCCCATTTCTGGGGTGCCGGGTTTTCCCTGCGGCGTTGTTCTAAAAAAGACAGATTTTCATTAGGAGTATTATCCCGTTGAAGTGGGGCAAATCTATTGTGGGTTATCGGAGTGGATGGCCCTGGAATTTCATAGTTCCTAGTTCTCCAATTTTTATTGTTATTTCTGGTCACTTTGACCCAATCATTGCTAGATCTCTGTGCTGGATGGTAAATTGGCTGGAAGCGTCTATCTTCCCAGCGTTTTTTCCATTTTTTTGGCTGTGATTGGGTTCTATTTTGGTTTGGGGGTCTAGAAACTCGATCTGTTTTATTTTTATTCCAAGTCCTAACTCTATTCAGGTCATAATCTTCTTTGTCCCGTTTACATTTTTTTACTTTAACCTGAATGATATCCTGTTCTGCTTTAACGATTTTGGTGTCCATATATTCTTTAAACTCCTGCACTTCATTAGTGTCTTTAGTAGAAAGTTGTGGTTCTAATTTTTCTATTTTCTTTTCAACTTCTTTCATATTTTCTTTTTTTCATAAATGATTAATTTCATCAGTTCCAATGAACATGTATCTAAAATGGTGTACCATTCCTTTAAAAACTCTCATGACCAAAAGTGGGCTCTTTAATGAGCCTTAATCCTTGGGGAACTCTAGAATTTTTCACATAATTTTCTAGTGTCTCAATATCCCACCATGTTCTCATTTCTTTGAGCAATAGACAGTGGCGTAACTTCAAATCTTGAGCCCCCCCGCCAAAAGTTTCCTTGCGCCCCCCCCCCCCCCCCGGCCGCCCACCAGCCCGCTCGCCCACCAGCCATACTTACATACATAGGAGTCCGGCTGTCAGCGATGCGGGCAGCGGGTGGGAGCCGGGCTGTCATCGGTGCGGGTGGGAGCTGGGATGCCTGTCAGCGCTGCTGTGGTCCCGGCTCCCGTCCTGGCTTCATTCTGATATGAAGAACGGACCATAACAAAATGTCTGCCCCCATACAGCAGACAGTTTCAGAGAACTGTCGCTGTATGGGGGCGGACATTTTATAGTGGTCCGTCTCCATAGGCTCAGAATGAAGCCAGGACGGGAGCCGGGACCACCGCAGCGCTGGCAGGTAAAGCTGCGGTGCATATGGGGGAGGCGGGGGAGCAGGCAGGCAGGCATTACAATAGCACCGCAGCCACCCGGCGCCCGCACTTACACTGCGCCTCCCCGCGACCGCGGGGGCTGCGGTGCTATTGTTACGCCACTGGCAATAGATATTCTGCATCTTCATAGATATCTCTAGTTTCTAAACTAACATTCTCCTCCATAGTATCCACCATAACATCTGAGAAGACATTAGCATGCTGTTGGAATCTCTTTTCGTAAAAATCAGCAAAACTGGACATAATTCTTATAAATGCAGCAACTGCAATACGGATAAAGACACAAGTAAAACAACACAGTAACAGTGCGCAAAGTTATATAGAAAAATCCAGTGTCCAAATAGTGACAATAGTACCCTTCCACACGATATCCTTTTCAAATGTGTGAGTCTTTTTTGTAAGCACTCAGGAAAATTAGACCCGGCAGCTCCAAGCTCTCTGCCTCTCCAAGGCAATCCTGAATCCACAGGTGTTTTATCTAAAAAGAAATCAGGAGAGCGAGCGCTCTATAGTGCATGAATCCGTTTTAAAAAGAGGATTTATTGAGGGCAACAACAAGGTGAAATACAGTTAGGGTAACGTACCACATAAAGCGGTACACAGACCGCAGGTAGATCGCACAACACGCTGTCCACACAGCAATTGATGGAGTGGTTACACTCAGCCGATGTTCTCAGGCGGTGCTTTCAGCTGTTCGCAGCGGCAGCAGTGAGGGGATCCACAAGGAAACTATTGGTCAGAGACGACGCTAGGCCAGGCCCCAATGCGTTTCGTCATCGACTTCGTCAGAGGGCTGCCTAGCGTCGGTCTCTCACCGTATTTAACAAGCAAGGGGAATCACAATCAAGGTGGCAGCTGTTTTTTAACCATTTCTCGTCACTCTGAATTTAGAGCTAGCAGGCTATATTTACCAATAAAGATCATCAGAGATCCATATAAAAATAAATGTATATCTATATGTATATAACCGGAATTATTAGAAGGTTAACATTAGGCCACCTGAATTGTTTACAGAATATACATAAAATAACATATTCAATACACCACATAATCAATTAAGAACATATGTCTCATATGATCAATTAAATAAAAACATTAATATTATAATAGTTTGAGCGGACAGTTAATCCTCTGTCCATAAAAGAATGGTACATTCAATGATATGACAATATTTAAAAACAAACCACAATGTTTAAAAAGCATAGATTAATATCTCAATAATGAGGACAGTCTTAAAAACATGTTAAGGACTGATGAATACATACAAAGAAAATTGGAATAAATGTACAGGACCCAAAACATATTTTTTCAGTTTTTTTCCGTAGGACAAGTTAGTAAAACATGTTTTTTTTTTAGTTTTTTCAAGTTAGTAAAACATAGCGGAAAGTAAAAAGTAATCAACGCGGTTCAGATGATATATTTCTCAATCTGTTAACCAATAAAGACCGTTATTTCTAATCCTTCGTTTAACCCCTCAGGACTGAGGGTGTTCAGATTGTACATCCAGAAGGATTCTCTCTTCAGGAGTAATTTTTATCTATTGCCACCCCTGATATCTGTATTTATGGTTCAAAACTTGGTTTTTAATGTTTCTGTAGTGCTCTAAAATTCTAATCTTAAGAGCTATCTTTGTTTGCCCTACATAGCGTGCACCACAAACACAAGATAAGAGGTATATTACATGTGTGCTATTACAGTTGATAAAATTATTTATTTTCCACTTTTTGTTTGCTCTGCCACAGATCTCCTTACATCCTTTCAGGCCATGTTGGCACATTTTACACTTGCCACAGCAATGAAAACCTGTGACAGGTGGCAAAGAGAAAGCTGTGGCTCTGGCATCAGTCTTGGGTACAATAGGAAGGAGACTTGGAGCCAGTTTATTCTGTAAAGTAGTGGCTCTCTTAAAAACTACATCTGGTCCCAAGAACTCTTTCAAATGAGGGTCCATTTTCAGGATAGGCCAATGCTTATTCAGCACTTTCCTTATCTCAAAATTCTGGACATTATATTGAGTAACCAATGGGCAAAAATTGCCAGATTCTTTTTTCTTTTTCTTATATTGTAATAATTGCTTTCTGTCCAGACCCCTTGCTTTATTCAAGGCAAAGTCTATCAAATTTTGTGGGTACCCTTTCTCTTGGAATCTGCTAATATAGACTCCAGCTTGTGACTCAAACATGTCAATGTTGGTACAGTTCCTACGCAGCCTTAGTAGCTATGAATAAGGAAGGTTGTCCTTCCATTTTTTATGGTGGCAGCTATTATATTGCAAATAGTTATTGCTGTCCACTTTCTTAAAAAATGTACTGGTTTCAACATTGACTTGTTCTACTTTTTTAGACAGTGTGAGGTCAAAAATTCAAGACCTTCGCTATTAAAATTAAACGTGAAGCTGAGGTTGTAGCTGTTTTGGTGAATAAATTTCACAAATTCCTTGAATAGTTCTTGTGAACCGTTCCACACCAGCAGGAGGTCGTCTATATAGCGCTTAAAGAGAATAATATTCTCACCAAATGGATTATTCGCATATATAGACTGTTCCTCCCATTCCCCCAAATATAGATTAGCGAATCCCGGAGCACAAACTGTCCCCATCGCCGTCCCACACCGTTGAATGTAGTAACGGCCCAAGAAGGTGAAATAGTTAGACTCCAATACAAATTTCAAACATTTAATTATAAATGTACATTTCATTTCTGAAATGTCTGGATCTCTAGCTAAAACAGCTGCTATGCATTCTAGTCCCTTTTTATGAGGGATCGAGGTGTAGAGAGCATTAACATCAATAGTCGCCCAGCTATAACCTTCTTTCCACTCTAGTTTCTCAACTGTTTGCAAAATGGCAATGGAGTCTTTAGTGTATGCAACCAATTTGGGGACATATTTCTGTAAAAACGTATCCACATAAGAAGACAGTCTGGATGTTACAGAATCGATTCCAGACACGATAGGCCTGCCTGGTGGGGTCTCAGAATTTTTATGAAGTTTTGGCAGGTGGTATATTGTTGCAACACGTGGTTGCTCATTGTACAGATAGTTATATTCATCTCTGCATATTATTTTGATAGAAAAGCCAAAATCAAGAATTATTTTCAATTCTTCTACAAAAACTTTTGTGGGGTCATTGGGTAACAATTTGTATGAGATGGGCCAGAGGTATTGGTGGAATCATGGTCTCTATTTCTGGCTTCTAGTGTGCCATTTTTACAAAAATGCCGTTTAAGTGTTAATTTACGTATGTATAAGTTTAAATCGACCTGTAGCGTGAATTTATTCACACCAGTCGATGGAGCAAAAGAGAGTCCTTTTTTTAAAAGTTCCATTTGCGGTTGATTTAAACTAACTCCAGATAAATTGAATATACCTTTAATTTCAGTGTCTATTGATTCAACACTCGCCTCTTGAAGACGGGGAGTTTTTCTCCCTCTCTTCCCCCTTCGTCTTTGTCTCTTTCCCCCCATTTCTGGGGTGCCGGGTTTTCCCTGCGGCGTTTTTTATTGTTATTTCGGGTCACTTTGACCCAATCATTGCTAGATCTCTGTGCTGGATGGTAAATTGGTAAACACCCAGTTTTTAAAGGAATGGTACACCATTTTAGATACATGTTCATTGGAACTGATGAAATTAATCATTTATGAAAAAAAGAAAAATATAAAAGAATTAGAAAAGAAAATAGAAAACTTAGAACCACAACTTTCTACTAAAGAAGTGCAGGAGTTTAAAGAATATATGGACACCAAAATCGTTAAAGCAGAACAGGATATCATTCATGTTAAAGTAAAAAAAATTTAAACGGGACAAAGAAGATTATGACCTGAATAGAGTTAGGACTTGGAATAAAAATAAAACAGATCGAGTTTCTAGACCCCCAAACCAAAATAGAACCCAATCACAGCCAAAAAAATGGAATAAACGCTGGAAAGATAGACGCTCCCAGCCAATTTACCATCCAGCACAGAGATCTAGCAATAATTGGGTCAAAGTGACCAGAAATAACAATAAAAATTGGAGACCTAGGAACTATGAAATTCCAGGCCCATCCACTCCGATAACCCACAATAGATTTGCCCCACTTCAACGGGATAATACTCCTAATGAAAATCTGTCTTTTTTAGAACAACGCCGCAGGGAAAACCCGGCACCCCAGAAATGGGGGAAAAGAGACAGAGACGAAGGGGGAAGAGAGGGAGAAAAACTACCCGTCTTCAAGAGGCGAGTGTTGAATCAATAGACACTGAAATTAAAGGTATATTCAATTTAGCTGGAGTTAGTTTAAATAAACCGCAAATTGAACTTTTAAAAAAAGGACTCTCTTTTGCTCCATCGACTGGTGTGAATAAATTCGCGCTACAGGTCGATTTAAACTTATATATACGTAAATTAACACTTAAACTGCATTTTTGTAAAAATGGCACACTAGAAACCAGAAATAGAGACCATGATTCCACCAATACCTCTGGCCTTAAGAAACCAAGTACCTATTATCCTGTGGAATCACGTGGCCCAAATTTGGAGTTATTCGCACAGCTGGTAAAACATGACTTTGAAGGTATAACAGAAACCATTAAAATCAAAGATAATAATTTAACAAATAAAGAAAAAACGGCCCTTAAAGAACTTATGGATGATAAAACTATAGTTTTTAAACAGGCAGATAAAGGGGGTGGGTTAGTAATTCTATCTAGGGATTATTATGTAATGGAGATGGAGAGACTTCTATCGGACCCCATCTCATACAAATTGTTACCCAATGACCCCACAAAATAATTTGTAGAAGAATTGAAAATAATTCTTGATTTTGGCTTTTCTAACAAAATAATATGCAGAGATGAATATAACTATCTGTACAATGAGCAACCACGTGTTGCAACAATATACCACCTGCCAAAACTTCATAAAAATTCTGAGACCCCACCAGGCAGGCCTATCGTGTCTGGAATCGATTCTGTAACATCCAGACTGTCTTCTTATGTGGATAAGTTTTTACAGAAATATGTCCACAAATTGGGTTCATACACGAAAGACTCTATTGCCATTTTGCAAACAGTTGAGAAACTAGAATGGAAAGAAGGTTATAGCTGGGCGACTATTGATGTTAATGCTCTCTACACCTCGATCCCTCATAAAAAAGGACTAGAATGCATAGCAGCTGTTTTAGCTAGAGATCCAGACATTTCAGAAATGAAATGTACATTTATAATTAAATGTTTGAAATTTGTATTGGAGTCTAACTATTTCACCTTCTTGGGCCGTTACTACATTCAGCGGTGTGGGACGGCGATGGGGACAGTTTGTGCCCCGGGATTCGCTAATCTTTATTTGGGGGAATGGGAGGAACAGTCTATATATGAGAATAATCCATTTGGTGAGAATATTATTCTCTTTAAGCGCTATATAGAAGACCTCCTGCTGGTGTGGAACGGTTCACAAGAACTATTCAAGGAATTTGTGAAATTTATTCACCAAAACAGCTATAACCTCAGCTTCACGTTTAATTTTAATAGCGAAGGTCTTGAATTTTTGGACCTCACACTGTCTAAAAAAGTAGAACAAGTCAATGTTGAAACCAGTACATTTTTTAAGAAAGTGGACAGCAATAACTATTTGCAATATAATAGCTGCCACCATAAAAAATGGAAGGACAACCTTCCTTATTCACAGCTACTAAGGCTGCGTAGGAACTGTAAAGCAGAAGGTTCTGAGCGCTATGGGTTAGTATGTGTGTGCTGTGTGCAAATGGCTGCCCTCTAGAAGGGGGTTGCCGCCCCCAAAAACAAGAGTTTACAAAAGAAAAGAGATACCAGTAGGCGCCTCTTGCACACAAGTATACAATTTATTCAATAAACATATCATACAAACATTATTTGCGTTATTCAAATTGATGGACACAAGATATACACAAAAAAATATATAATAAATTGAGAAGATAAAAAATGAAAATAAAAATAAAAATAAAAAATAATAATAATAAATAAAAAATGAAAATTAAAATAAAAGAATAAGTATAAAAATATTGATATTAAAAAGCATGTGCAATATTAGCAGCTGTTTGAAGTGCAGTGTATAGTTACCAAGTCCTGGTTTGTTAATTTCTTTTCATATGCGCATATGAAGCCAGGTAATGATGTCCCAATTGGAGGGTAAATAGCCAACACTTCGTGGGGTTGATAGCCGCTCTGATAACATCTGACACAGTACGCAGGGCATTTGGCGTGGTTTACTTTTCCTCACTGAGACCCGCTGCAAAGCTTTTACCGATATACAAGATCTGAGGCTGCCGTCTTCATCGACATAAGTGTCGACCACATTGTCGCACCATCCATCCTGCTGTTATTTTAAAGCTGCTGGAAAAATATCGTTGTGGATTACAAATACCCTGCTGGGTCACTCTACAGCTTTTTATCAACCCCACGAAGTGTTGGCTATTTACCCTCCAATTGGGACATCATTACCTGGCTTCATATGCGCATATGAAAAGAAATTAACAAACCAGGACTTGGTAACTATACACTGCACTTCAAACAGCTGCTAATATTGCACATGCTTTTTAATATCAATATTTTTATACTTATTCTTTTATTTTCATTTTTTATTTATTATTATTATTTTTTATTTTTATTTTTATTTTCATTTTTTATCTTCTCAATTTATTATATATTTTTTTGTGTATATCTTGTGTCCATCAATTTGAATAACGCAAATAATGTTTGTATGATATGTTTATTGAATAAATTGTATACTTGTGTGCAAGAGGCGCCTACTGGTATCTCTTTTCTTGCGTAGGAACTGTACCAACATTGACATGTTTGAGTCACAAGCTGGAGTCTATATTAGCAGATTCCAAGAGAAAGGGTACCCACAAAATTTGATAGACTTTGCCTTGAATAAAGCAAGGGGTCTGGACAGAAAGCAATTATTACAATATAAGGAAAAGAAAAAAGAATCTGTCAATTTTTGCCCTTTTGTTACTCAATATAATGTCCAGAATTTTGAGATAAGGAAAGTGCTGAATAAGCATTGGCCTATCCTGAAAATGGACCCTCATTTGAAAGAGTTCTTGGGACCTTGTCCAGATATAGTTTTTAAGAGAGCCACTACTTTACAGAATAAACTGGCTCCAAGTCTCCTTCCTATTGTACCCAAGACTGATGCCAGAGCCACAGCTTTCTCTTTGCCACCTGTCACAGGTTTTCATTGCTGTGGCAAGTGTAAAATGTGCCAACATGGCCTGAAAGGATGTAAGGAGATCTGTGGCAGAGCAAACAAAAAGTGGAAAATAAATAATTTTATCAACTGTAATAGCACACATGTAATATACCTCTTATCTTGTGTTTGTGGTGCACGCTATGTAGGGCAAACAAAGAGAGCTCTTAAGATTAGAATTTTAGAGCACTAAAGAAACATTAAAAACCAAGTTTTGAACCATAGTGTCCCCCGACACTTTTTGCATTGCCAAGGAGGCGACCCACGTGGTATGAGATTTGTGGGAATAGAAATAGTAAATACAGATATCAGGGGTGGCAATAGATAAAAATTACTCCTGAAGAGAGAATCCTTCTGGATGTACAATCTGAACACCCTCAGTCCTGAGGGGTTAAACGAAGGATTAGAAATAACGGCCTTTATTGGTTAACAGATTGAGAAATTTATCCTCTGAACCGCGCTGATTACTTTTTACTTTCCGCTATGTTTTACTAACTTGAAAAAACTAAAAAAAAAACATGTTTTACTAACTTGTCCTATGGAAAAAAACTGAAAAAATATGTTTTGGGTCCTGTACATTTATTCCAATTTTCTTTGTATGTATTCATCAGTCCTTAACATGTTTTTAAGACTGTCCTCATTATTGAGATATTAATCTATGCTTTTTAAACATTGTGGTTTGTTTTTAAATATTGTCATATCATTGAATGTACCATTCTTTTATGGACAGAGGATTAACTGTCCGCTCAAACTATTATAATATTAATGTTTTTATTTAACCCCTTCCCGACGCAGCATGTTTTTGCCTTCCTGACAGAGCCCTTTTTTTCAAATCTGACAGGTATCACTTAAGTGGGGATAACTTTTTTTTGCTTTTACTTATCCCAGTGATTTTGAGATTGTTTGCTCGTGACACATTTTACTTTAAATTAGTGGTAAATTTTGGTCGATACAGTTTTTTTTTTTTTTTGTGAAAAATACCAAAATGTCGTAAAAAAATGGAACATTTTGCTATTTGCAAAATGTAAAATTTTCTGCTTGTGAGACAAATAATCATACCACTCAAAATAGTTCATAACTAACATAGATCATATGTAAACTTTATTATTACATCATTATTTCAACTTTATTTTATTTATTTGGGACACTAGGGGGCAGCAAAGTCAAAATTATACACATTACACATAAAACGCTGCAATTGGCTGCTCACATTTGAACAGCCAATTGCAACGATCGCCGAACTGGGGGGCATCGCTGCCCCCCCTGGGCAATGAGGGAAGATGTCTGCTGTCAGGGACAGCAGACATCGTCCCTCTGTCACCGCGTCTCTAGACGCGGTGGCACTTTAAAGTCATGACGTACATTTACGTCATGTGTCGGGAAGTACATCCCGACCATGACGTAAATGTACGTCAAATGTCGGGAAGGGGTTAATTGATCATATGAGACATATGTTCTTAATTGATTATGTGGTGTATTGAATATGTTATTTTATGTATATTCTGTAAACAATTCAGGTGGCCTAATGTTAACCTTGTAATAATGCCGGTTATTTAAATATAGATATACATTTATTTTTATATGGATCTCTGATGATCTTTATTGGTAAATATAGCCTGCTAGCTCTAAATTCAGAGTGACGAGAAATGGTTAAAAAACAGCTGCCACCTTGATTGTGATTCCCCTTGCTTGTTAAATACGGTGAGAGACCGACGCTAGGCCAGCCCTCTGACGAAGTCTATGACGAAACGCTTTGGGGCCTGGCCTAGCGTCGTCTCTGACCAAGAGTTTCCTTGTGGATCCCCTCACCGCTGCCGCTGCGAACAGCTGAAAGCACCGCCTGAGAACATCGGCTGAGTGTAACCACTCCATCAATTGCTGTGTGGACAGCGTGTTGTGCGATCTACCTGCGGTCTGTGTACCGCTTTATGTGGTACGTTACCCTCACTGTATTTCACCTTGTTGTTGTCCTCAATAAATCCTCTTTTTAAAACGGATTCATGCACTATAGAGCGCTCGCTCTCCTGATTTCTTTTTAGATAAAACACCTGTGGATTCAGGATTGCCTTGGAGAGGCAGAGAGCTTGGAGCTGCCGGGTCTAATTTTCCTGAGTGCTTACAAAAAAGACTCACACATTTGAAAAGGATATCGTGTGGAAGGGTACTATTGTCACTATTTGGACACTGTTTTTTTCTATATAACTTTGCGCACTGTTACTGTGTTGATATATATATATATATATATACATATATATAGTAAAGTAAGAACAAACAGCGGCACTCACAGGATTTTTCAAAAGCTTGTATTAAACGTGACCAAAAAACCAACGATTCGGGGACTAGCCCCTTTGTCAAGGTGTAGGTAGAACAAACGTGCAAACAATACAAACAAACTTATATAGGTGCATGGAAAGGTCTTACCGATTACCGGAGCCCTGAGACACCGGGAGCCAGTCGCCGGAAGTGCGTTACCAGGATGTGACGTCACAGATGGTGCGTGCGTCGTTCCTGTCTGTACCAGGCTGGAGCGCAAGCTCCCCCTGGTTGCCAAGGTGACGTTATAGTCTAGCGTCTCTCCCGGGTTGTCACTGGGTCTCCGCCAATCGGGGACTGTAAATACATAACAATGTATTTTGAGTGATATACATAACATACAGCGTGTCAAGTACAATGTTGAAAAATGTCAAACAATATTCAGACTTAGTATTCAGTGGCATTTTGATACGGAATGTCGGTCAGGCTTGCTGACCTATGTGTATAAATGTGCACTGCGTGCTGTGAGCTTTAGGGGAGGCACAAAAGATAAAACAGAAGAAGGAGTGTGCCAGGCTGTATGTGTGTGAAAAAAAACGAAAGATATATCAACGAAAGTGTGTTATACATAGGAAATTAAAAAGTGGTTAACACCTGGTTCCAATATGGGTTGGTGCATCTCGTATGTTGACACCATATAGTGTGTCAATCGTGTGTCGACTATTTGGTGGGGTCACTTCAAACTGGCCCACTTATATTTATCTAGCGAGTCAGTGAAGGAATTAAATGTTACTCTCATCTCAGGTAACCTTTGTGCATATCATGTATCAATATCAAATATAACTCGCGGGGTATCTCCATATTGTCCCTTATGAATCAATGTCGCACTATGTGTATGTTTGTTGTATTTACTGCATCTAAACATTTCATTACACAAGAAAAAATTCAAAAGATAGAAAGATAAGTTAGAGAGAAGAAAAAGCAAACTGCGATTGGCCTGTTATAGACCATATTGTTAGTGTTCCCCAACTTCGGCTACTGCATGAATTCAGCTTTACTGATCAGTCTTATCACAGATCGTGTGAGATATCAGTAAGAGTTATATAGGAATGTTGTTTACAATAACATGTCAAAATACACCAGAAGAATAATAAAAGGGATAGAGAGATGAGCCGGAGAGGAAACTAAAGCACGCAACGATAGGCCTGTAAGGTCTACTTTTTGATTACTCATATCTATGGTTTGCCATAACATATCAATTTACACCAGAAGAATAATGAAAGGGATAGAAAGATAAGCCGGAGAGGAAACAAAAGCACACATCAATAGACCTGTAAGGCCTGTTTTTGTCATTGGCCATACAATCAATTATTGGTTACATTGGAAGAATAATGAAAGGGATAGAGAGATAAGCTGGAGAAGAAGCTAAAGCACACCACGATTGGCCTGTAAGGCCTCTAGGACTGATTATCAATATATCAGAAAAAAGCATGGGCCTGTTTTGTACCTGGCCGTACCATCAATTATTGGTTACATTGGAAGAATAATAAAAGGGATAGAAAGATGAGATGGAGAGGAAGCAAAAGCACACCGCGATTGGCCTGTAGGGCCTGTGGACATGATTATCAATACATCAGAAAAAACGTTTATAAGGATAGAAAGAGAAGACGGAGAGGAAACTATAGCACACCACGATTGGCCTGTAAAGGCTAGGGTCAATACATATAAATTACACCAGAAGAATAATGAAAGGATAGAGAGATAAGCTGGAGAGGAAACTATAGCACACTGTTAGACCCGCTGGGGCTTCTACTCTTAATGGATGCTCTTATGTCCATCAATGGGTGAAGTCTTGTTAGAGTCCGTTGTTAGTGCCTGGGGATCTACAGAAAGACACTAAGAGGTGGTTTGTCATTGAGGACGTGTGGCTTGATGCAATTCAATTGGTGTATCCATCTGGTCTCTTTCCTTAGAAGATTTCCGTCTCTATCTCCTCTTCTAAGGGTCTCTGGAATGTGGTCTACAACTGTATGCTTCAGGTCTGTCAGTTTGTGCTTTTTGGCGGCAAAGTGCTTCGCAACCGGCTGCTCGTTCTCTTTACCTGCCAGTGCTTTGCTTATTGCTGACCTGTGCAAAGCCATTCGCGTTCTCAATGATCTCATTGTTTTCCCTACATATAGGAGGTTGCACGGACACTGGATTACATATTTCACATGCGTGGTAGTGCATGTCAACACGTGCCTAATCGGGAAAGTCCTGCCATTCTTAGGGTGTTTGAATGTGGGTCCTGTCAACATGTGTTGACACGTCGTGCAGCCTATACATTTGTAGCATCCGTTGGACTTCTTCATGAAATGTCCTACAGTGTTATCAGGGTTGCTGGAAAACCCAGTAATATCATTGTGCACGATGATGTCCTTGATGTTTCTCCCCCGAGTGTGGCATATCAAGGGTGTTTTCTCTTTCAAGGATGGTAGGCTGGCATCAGTTTTTATAATGGGCCACAATGCCCTAGTCTCGGCAAAACAGAGCTCGATGTGTTATATCTAGACACAAATGGTATGGCAGTCTTTGATTTTTGTAGTTCCATAGGCGAGTGAATTTTGGGACCTAACAATGTGTCCCTCGTTATTGACAAGACCTCTTTTTTCTGTATCTCAAGGAGTTTCTGGTTATAGCCCCTTTGGAGGAATCTATCCATCATGTCATCCAGTACTGAGGGTAGTTTCTCCTTATCACTGACGATTCTCGCTGCCCTTATCATCTGTGACTTGGGGAGTGCCTTCTTTAAGGTCACAGGGTGAAAGCTAGTTGCCCTTAATTTGTTGTTTTTATCGGTGGGCTTCATGTACAAGTTGGTATCAATTCTTCCCTCGATCAGTTCAACCTTTACATCAAGATAGTTGATCATCTGCTCAGAGGCCTGGTAGGTAAATTTGATTGGTGAATCTCTACTGTTGATGTTTTCCATAAGGCAATCAAATTCCTCCATTGTGCCTCCCCAGACCATGAATAGGTCATCAATATAGCGGGTGAACTTGATGATCTTGCCTTGGGCCAACTCATTATCAAAGAACATGGATTTCTCTTCCTTAAACATGAACACGTTGGCAAACGACGGCGAAACGTTGCTGCCCATAGAGCACCCAGATAACTGCTTGAAGAATTTTCCATGTGATGTGAGTGATGCGTAGCAGTTTAATGAACAATTCCACATCCAACGTTTGTAAGTTGTTGTGGATTAGAAATTCTCTCATTGCTTGGAGCCCTTCTTAGTGTGGTATACTTGTGTACAGGCTAGAAACGTCCATGACGCATAGCACTGTACCAAGTGGCATAACTGGTAGCTGTTTTAAAATGTTAAGAAAGTCAGTGGTGTCCTTGATATAAGTTGGCTGGGCACGGATGATTGGCTGTAGGATGCTATCCAGAAATTGGGAGATCGGTTGGAAAATGGAATTTTGAGCTGAAATAATTGGGCGTCCAGGCGGGTGTGTGATGTTTTTGTGGATCTTAGGCAGTGTGAAAAAGATGGGCACAGATGGGTTATTTTGTGTGAGAGCTTGCTGTAATTGCTCAGATATAAGGCCGTCTTTAGTGGCCTGCTTTAATAGGCTGTCTAGCTCTTGTTTAAACTCCATCGTCGGATCTTTACTCAGAAGTTCGTATACCTTCACATCTGCCAATTGTCGGTCGCACTCCTTCACATAAGTTGTTAAATCTTGGATGACAAGGCCGCCACCCTTGTCGGCAGCTCTAAATACCACATCACGGCAGTACGGATGGTGTAATGGTTAGCATTACTGCCTCACAGCGCTGAGGTCATGGGTTCTATTCCCACCATGGCTCTAACTGTGTGGAGTTTGTATATTCTCCCCGTACTTGCGTGGGTTTCCTCCGGGTACTCCGGTTTCCTCCCACAATCCAAAAATATACTGGTAGGTTAATTGGCTCCCAAAAAAAAAAAAAAAAAAAAATTTACCCTAGAATGTCTGTGTGTGCGTGTATATGTAGTAGGGAATATAGATTGTAAGCTCCACTGGGGCAGGGACTGATGTGAATGGTCAAATATTCTCTGTAAAGCGCTGCGGAATCTGTGTGCGCTATATAAGAAACTGCTAATAAATAAATAATCACGGTACTTGCTCATCTGGGTTAAGGCTTTCTGTTCTGACCTACTCAAGTTGGTGTGGGTAGGGTGTGGGGCTTTTGAGAATCTGGAAATGGATTCATCCAGTAACCTGGTATACGTGGGTATTGCTGCATTCTGGGATTGTGGATCAAATGTCGACCTCTTTTTAGATTTAATGAAATCTTGGTGCGGTATTTCGGTGTTCTGCGCCGGGCGGTGCTGAAAGTGTTCCTTCAATCTCAAATTTCTGCTGTGTTTATATAAATCTATTTTCCACGTCAATTCGTCGTGTGGGGTTGTAGGAACGAAGGAGAGTCCATTCTCCAATACTTTTAATTCGATGGGGTTAAAAACACGGTTAGACAGGTTATAGACCAACGATTCTACTGGTCTGCCAGTTTTTTTGTCCCGCGCGCTCTGGCCCCCCCTGCGGGAGGTCGACCGCCTCCTCTTTTCTTGGTGGTAGTGGGGGTATCCTCCTCCCTGGGTGTTCCTAAAGGGGCTCAAAATTCCATTTTCCAACCGATCTCCCAATTTCTTGATAGCATCATACAGCCAATCATCCGTGCCCAGCCAACTTATATCAAGGACGCCACGGACTTTCTTAACATTTTAAAACAGCTACCAGTTATGCCACTTTGTACAGTGCTATGCGTCATGGACGTTTCTAGCCTGTACACAAGTATACCACACGAAGAAGGGCTCCAAGCAATGAGAGAATTTCTAATCCACAACAACTTACAAACGTTGGATGTGGAATTGTTCATTAAACTGCTACGCATCACTCTCACCAAGAATTACTTTCTATTTAATGGAAAATTCTTCAAGCAGTTATCTGGGTGCTCTATGGGCAGCAACGTTTCGCCGTCGTTTGCCAACGTGTTCATGTTTAAAGAAGAGAAATCCATGTTCTTTGATAATGAGTTGGCCCAAGGCAAGATCATCAAGTTCACCCGCTATATTGATGACCTATTCATGGTCTGGGGAGGCACAATGGAGGAATTTGATTGCCTTATGGAAAACATCAACAGTAGAGATTCACCAATCAAATTTACCTACCAGGCCTCTGAGCAGATGATCAACTATCTTGATGTAAAGGTTGAACGAGGGAAGAATTGATACCAACTTGTACATGAAGCCCACCGATAAAAACAACGTATTAAGGGCAACTAGCTTTCACCCTGTGACCTTAAAGAAGGCACTCCCCAAGTCACAGATGATAAGGGCGGCGAGAATCGTCAGTGATAAGGAGAAACTACCCTCAGTACTGGATGACATGATGGATAGATTCCTCCAAAGGGGCTATAACCAGAAACTCCTTGAGATACAGAAAAAAGAGGTCTTGTCAATAACGAGGGACACATTGTTAGGTCCCAAAATTCACTTGCCTATGGAACTACAAAAATCAAAGACTGCCTTACCATTTGTGTCTAGATATAACACATCGAGCTCTGTTTTGCCGAGAGCCACTAGGGCGTTGTGGCCCATTATAAAAACTGATGCCAGCCTACCATCCTTGAAAGAGAAAACACCCTTGATATGCCACACTCGGGGGAGAAACCTCAAGGACATCATCGTGCACAATGATATTACTGGGTTTTCCAGCAACCCTGATAACACTGTAGGACATTTCATGAAGAAGTCCAACGGATGCTACAAATGTATAGGCTGCACGACGTGTCAACACATGTTGACAGGACCCACATTCAAACACCCTAAGAATGGCAGGACTTTCCCGATTAGGCACGTGTTGACATGCACTACCACGCACGTGATATATGTAATCCAGTGTCCGTGCAACCTCCTATATGTAGGGAAAACAGTGAGATCATTGAGAACGCGAATGGCTTTGCACAGGTCAGCAATAAGCAAAGCACTGGCAGGTAAAGAGAACGAGTAGCCGGTTGCGAAGCACTTTGCCACCAAAAAGCACAAACTGACAGACCTGAAGCATACAGTTTTAGACCACATTCCAGAGACCCTTAGAAGAGGAGATAGAGACGGAAATCTTCTAAGGAAAGAGACCAGATGGATACACCAATTGAATTGCATCAAGCCACACGGCCTCAATGACAAACCACCTCTTAGTGTCTTTCTGTAGATCCCCAGGCACTAACAACGGACTCTAACAAGACTTCACCAACTGATGGACATAAGAGCGTCCATTAAGAGTAGAAGCCCCAGCGGGTCTAACAGTGTGCTATAGTTTCCTCTCCAGCTTATCTCTCTATCCTTTCATTATTCTTCTGGTGTAATTTATATGTATTGACCCTAGCCTTTACAGGCCAATCGTGGTGTGCTATAGTTTCCTCTCCGTCTTCTCTTTCTATCCCTATAAACGTTTTTTCTGATGTATTGATAATCATGTCCACAGGCCCTACAGGCCAATCGCGGTGTGCTTTTGCTTCCTCTCCATCTCATCTTTCTATCCCTTTTATTATTCTTCCAATGTAACCAATAATTGATGGTACGGCCTGGTACAAAACAGGCCCATGCTTTTTTCTGATATATTGATAATCAGTCCTAGAGGCCTTACAGGCCAATCGTGGTGTGCTTTAGCTTCTTCTCCAGCTTATCTCTCTATCCCTTTCATTATTCTTCCAATGTAACCAATAATTGATTGTATGGCCAATGACAAAAACAGGCCTTACAGGTCTATTGATGTGTGCTTTTGTTTCCTCTCCGGCTTATCTTTCTATCCCTTTCATTATTCTTCTGGTGTAAATTGATATGTTATGGCAAACCATAGATATGAGTAATCAAAAAATAGACCTTACAGGCCTATTGTTGCGTGCTTTAGTTTCCTCTCCGGCTCATCTCTCTATCCCTTTTATTATTCTTCTGGTGTATTTTGACATGTTATTGTAAACAACATTCCTATATAACTCTTACTGATATCTCGCACGATCTGTGATAAGACTGATCAGTAAAGCTGAATTCATGCAGTAGCCGAAGTTGGGGAACACTAACAATATGGTCTATAACAGGCCAATCGCAGTTTGCTTTTTCTTCTCTCTAACTTATCTTTCTATCTTTTGAATTTTTTCTTGTGTAATGAAATGTTTAGATGCAGTAAATACAACAAACATACACATAGTGCGACATTGATTCATAAGGGACAATATGGAGATTCCCCGCGAGTTATATTTGATATTGATACATGATATGCACAAAGGTTACCTGAGATGAGAGTAACATTTAATTCCTTCACTGACTCGCTAGATAAATATAAGTGGGCCAGTTTGAAGTGACCCCACCAAATAGTCGACACACGATTGACACACTATATGGTGTCAACATACGAGATGCACCAACCCATATTGGAACCAGGTGTTAACCACTTTTTAATTTCCTATGTATAACACACTTTCGTTGATATATCTTTTGTTTTTTTTCACACACATACAGCCTGGCACACTCCTTCTTCTGTTTTATCTTTTGTGCCTCCCCTAAAGCTCACAGCACGCAGTGCACATTTATACACATAGGTCAGCAAGCCTGACCGACATTCCGTATCAAAATGCCACTGAATACTAAGTCTGAATATTGTTTGACATTTTTCAACATTGTACTTGACACGCTGTATGTTATGTATATCACTCAAAATACATTGTTATGTATTTACAGTCCCCGATTGGCGGAGACCCAGTGACAACCCGGGAGAGACGCTAGACTATAACGTCACCTTGGCAACCAGGGGGAGCTTGCGCTCCAGCCTGGTACAGACAGGAACGACGCACGCACCATCTGTGACGTCACATCCTGGTAACGCACTTCCGGCGACTGGCTCCCGGCGTCTCAGGGCTCCGGTAATCGGTAAGACCTTTCCATGCACCTATATAAGTTTGTTTGTATTGTTTGCACGTTTGTTCTACCTACACCTTGACAAAGGGGCTAGTCCCCGAATCGTTGGTTTTTTGGTCACGTTTAATACAAGCTTTTGAAAAATCCTGTGAGTGCCGCTGTTTGTTCTTACTTCACTGCATCCCTGATCCGGAGGGCACCAAGGTTGCTGTATTGCTGAGTCGGAGTGCCGGGCCGTATCCAAATATCTATATATATATCTGTACAGACAACAGGGAAGAGAAGGATCGCTTGATAGTGCATTAAAAGAGATTTTTATTAAGGATAAAATAACTTCAATCCCAGGTAGACCCATACCAAGATAAAAGACACTGTGGGCTGGTTACCACACGGCATTAGTAAACAATACCATGGCGATGCAGCTGGGAACCCAGGGATTTCTCTCTCTCAAAACCTTTAACCGTTCCCACACGCTGGCTTGCAGTGCAGTGTAAGCGAGGTTAGAAGTCGAGGAGATCACCCGGCATCAGCACGGTGAACGAGGTGAGCGTCAGCAGGCCACGCCCTTACGCGTTTTGTCAGAATGACTTAGTCTGAGGGCGTGGCTAATGCATGACGCTCACTACAATTTATACTCATGTAGCTGTCAATCAACTTATGGAGGCCGGACCTGATTGACCAATGACAGAGGAGTGCCATGCATCTCACACACCCCTTAACAGTGTCTGCTAAGTTTTACTCCAAGTACGGTAATCAGTTTATTCGGGAAACGAAATCCCCGCTATATTTTCTGACCCGGTGCATTCACGCACCACAGCATAAGTATGTTTGCTACTCAGAGAATAATATGTAAAACCGGATGCATATATAGACAAATATAAAATTTATACAGCACTTAAGCCCATACAAAACCAGATGGTCCTCTTGACTGAATTAAATATTAAGTCAGGGAATAAACAAATAGGAAAAGAAAAAATATTTAAGATATTTAAAATGAACCACTGTCATCAGATATTGACTAAGTGAGCAGGCATGTGTGATGCATCACACTGTACAACAGGTAGATAGTAAACCCGACAATAAGAACAAGTCTATTAGACAATACACAACAGCCCATAAAATTCTAATTAAAGCACAAGCATGAATATTAAACATGCATTATACAATAAAACACATATTTGCTATATATATATATATATATATATATATATATATATATATATATATATATATGCTTATAAAATTATGATTTAAAAAGGCGTTATCTCATAACCTTCATTAAGACCCGATGGAATGAGTGTGCCTAGCTGTAAAATCCAGTATGTTTCTCTTTTCATAAGAAACTTGTCCCAATAGCCACCTCTTGTTTTTTTTTTTAACTAATTCAATGCCTTTAAAAGAAAGACTACAAGAATCACAATTGTGGTGGTCCTTAAAATGTTGTGGGACACTATGATTAGTGACCCCATGTTTAATGTTTCTAAGATGTTCGAGGATCCTAACCTTAAGCGGTCTTTTAGTCTTTCCAACATATCGTAATCTGCACGCACATTTCAACATTTCCAAACTTTCAAGCTTTCAAAACTCACCTCTTCAGGCAAGCGTATCATACTTAAGTTCTACACGCATAACCCTCTGAGGCACTTATGTATTATATATCTTCCCTTCTGGACTTGTAACTTGGTGGGACTGCTATGCTATTACTGATGCCTGTCCTTGTGTTTCCCTCCTATATCCCTATAGATTGTAAGCTTGCAGCAGGGCCCTCTAACTTCCAAGTCTGTCTGTTGTTACCCAGGTTTGTTTCATCACTGTCTACTCATGTAAAGCGCAACGGAATCTGCTGCGCTATATAAGAAACTGTAAATAAATAATAAATAAATAAACATATAATCTACATGTGTGGAGTTACAGTTAATGAACTCCTCTGACTTTAAGTTTTGAGCCATCAATATCATATATTATGTTCACATATTGACACACTTTGCAGTTATTGCAGGGGAAACAACCCACAGGGTGACATTCTATGGAGTGAGATAAATGCGCATATAATAATAAATCGCATATTTAATGGGATGCGATTTGGAGGTTGAAAAGTGCGAAGTGATGCGATTTGCGGCGAGGTGGTGCGAATTTAAGTCACAAAAAAGTGCGATTTATTACGCCGGTCATGTGCGAGTTTTGGACCAACCGGAGTGCGATTTACAAAACTGTCTCCGCATGGCTAAGAACCCCCCAACCTATTGGCCCACCTCTGTCCCCTCCATTATGCATCACACCCCCTATATAAAGGGGCACTTGCGCCATTTCACTCTTTGATAGGAAGTAAGGAGCATGGAGAGGAGCAGTGGCAGTGTGAGCAGAGGAAGAGGTGTTGGTGGCAGAGTGAGGAGTGGCAGAGGGAGCAGTGGCAGAGTGAGGAGTGGCAGAGGGAGCAGTGGCAGAGTGAGAAGTGGCAGAGGGAGCAGTGGCAGCAGCCAGCCAAGTGGGAGAGCCAGCAGTGTGGCAGGCAGCATGGCCACAGCATGGCCAGTCCCAGACCAGGGCCATGCCGACCAGCCCCAGCAGGAGGAGGTGGAGGATGCGCTGGCATCCCCATCCTATAGCCAGGACCTTGACCATACCCCACAGCAGCTGCAGTTTGCCGTAAATGCTTATCCATTGCAAGGTACATAATGGCTTCCCATCTTTCCTTTCACAGATTGTCCGTCCCGAAGTGCTCACGCATCCAAGACAAGAAGGCCA